>NC_135254.1:22322112-22327112 GCF_964204865.1 Styela clava
CCGGCATCGGCGTCGAAAGAAGCCGAGCCGAAAAAAGTTAAAGTACAAACGTGCAAGCATACTAACCTAACCCTAGGTAAGGCATGTCAGAGCGAAAGACAGTAAACTCGAATGAGCCAAGAAAGAGCGGTGCGGGGCCGGTCCGAGCGCACCCTTTTCTCGGTGGCTGGCGGGCGAGAGAGTGCTGCGTCGCCGGCATCGGCGTCGAAAGAAGCCGAGCCGAAAAAAGTTAAAGTACAAACGTGCAAGCATACTAACCTAGCCCTAGGTAAGGCATGTCAGAGCGAAAGACAGTAATTTCGAATGAGCCAAGAAAGAGCGGTGCGGGGCCGGTCGGAGCGCACCCTTTTCTCGGTGGCTGGCGGGCGAGAGAGTGCTGCGTCGCCGGCATCGGCGTCGAAAGAAGCCGAGCCGAAAAAAGTTAAAGTACAAACGTGCAAGCATACTAACCTAACCCTAGGTAAGGCATGTCAGAGCGAAAGACAGTAAACTCGAATGAGCCAAGAAAGAGCGGTGCGGGGCCGGTCGGAGCGCACCCTTTTCTCGGTGGCTGGCGGGCGAGAGAGTGCTGCGTCGCCGGCATCGGCGTCGAAAGAAGCCGAGCCAAAAAAAGTTAAAGTACAAACGTGCAAGCATACTAACCTAACCCTAGGTAAGGCATGTCAGAGCGAAAGACAGTAAACTCGAATGAGCCATGAAAGAGCGGTGCGGGGCCGGTCGGAGCGCACCCTTTTCTCGGTGGCTGGCGGGCGAGAGAGTGCTTCGTCGCCGGCATCGGCGTCGAAAGAAGCCGAGCCGAAAAAAGTTAAAGTACAAACGTGCAAGCATACTAACCTAACCCTAGGTAAGGCATGTCAGAGCGAAAGACAGTAATTTCGAATGAGCCAAGAAAGAGCGGTGCGGGGCCGGTCGGAGCGCACCCTTTTCTCGGTGGCTGGCGGGCGAGAGAGTGCTGCGTCGCCGGCATCGGCGTCGAAAGAAGCCGAGCCGAAAAAAGTTAAAGTACAAACGTGCAAGCATACTAACCTAACCCTAGGTAAGGCATGTCAGAGCGAAAGACAGTAAACTCGAATGAGCCATGAAAGAGCGGTGCGGGGCCGGTCGGAGCGCACCCTTTTCTCGGTGGCTGGCGGGCGAGAGAGTGCTGCGTCGCCGGCATCGGCGTCGAAAGAAGCCGAGCCGAAAAAAGTTAAAGTACAAACGTGCAAGCATACTAACCTAACCCTAGGTAAGGCATGTCAGAGCGAAAGACAGTAATTTCGAATGAGCCAAGAAAGAGCGGTGCGGGGCCGGTCGGAGCGCACCCTTTTCTCGGTGGCTGGCGGGCGAGAGAGTGCTGCGTCGCCGGCATCGGCGTCGAAAGAAGCCGAGCCGAAAAAAGTTAAAGTACAAACGTGCAAGCATACTAACCTAACCCTAGGTAAGGCATGTCAGAGCGAAAGACAGTAAACTCGAATGAGCCATGAAAGAGCGGTGCGGGGCCGGTCGGAGCGCACCCTTTTCTCGGTGGCTGGCGGGCGAGAGAGTGCTGCGTCGCCGGCATCGGCGTCGAAAGAAGCCGAGCCGAAAAAAGTTAAAGTACAAACGCGATGCTAATGAGCGAGCCGTTGTCTCGACTAATATGTAGGGGGCGTTCGATCGAGCGTCTGGCTTGAGCGCTTGTCGGCCTAGCAGAACGGTCGCATTGTTATGCCCGGGTTTTAGGCACCGCTGCAGGCGGCCGGCAGAGCTCTTGTTTGTGCGAAACTGAATGGATCGAGCCCGAGAGAGGGCGAGCAAAGAAAAAACGCAAATCGCTCCGCCTGGCACTGCCGGCGAGAGCGTGGACGTCGCGGCCAGCGACTGTCGAAGCTGAGTACGGCCGCAGGCGATCGCCTCGGTCTTAAACGAATGCGACGAGCACGCGCCGGGCGGCCCAGCAAGGGCCGAGCGCAGCTGTCGCAGCTATCTGGTTGATCCTGCCAGTAGTGATATGCTTGTCTCAAAGATTAAGCCATGCAGGTGCAAGTACGAGTTCTCGTAAAGCGAAACTGCGAATGGCTCATTAAATCAGTCTTGGTTTATTTGGTCTCGTAAGCGAAGTGGATAACTGTGGTAATTCTAGAGCTAATACATGCATTAAGCGCCGACTTCGGGAGGCGCGCTTTTATCAGATCAAAACCGACCGGGTTCGTCCTGTGACGTTTGATGACTCTGGATAACCACGCGGATCGTACGGTCTCTGCACCGACGACGTATCATTCAAGTGTCTGCCCTATCAACTGTCGAAGGTACGCTACGTGCCTACCTTTGTGATAACGGGTAACGGGGAATCAGGGTTCGATTCCGGAGAGGGAGCCTGAGAAACGGCTACCACATCCAAGGAAGGCAGCAGGCGCGCAAATTACCCATTCCCGACACGGGGAGGTAGTGACGAAAAATAACAATACAGGACTCTAACGAGGCCCTGTAATTGGAATGAGTACATCCTAAAACTCTTAACGAGTATCCATTGGAGGGCAAGTCTGGTGCCAGCAGCCGCGGTAATTCCAGCTCCAACAGTGTATGCTAAAGTTGTTGCGGTTGAAAAGCTCGTAGTTGGATTTTGGGCGAGCGCCGCCGGTCCGTCGCAAGGCGTGTCACTGGTTGCGTTCGCCTCACCTTCGGTTCTCCGTCGGTGCTCTTGACTGAGTGTCGGCGGTGGCCGATAAGTTTACTTTGAAAAAATTAGAGTGTTCAAAGCAGGCTGTTCGCCTGCATAGTGTTGCATGGAATAATGGAATAGGACCTCGGTTCTATTTTGTTGGTTTTCGGAGCACGAGGTAATGATTAAGAGGGACAGACGGGGGCGTCCGTACTCTGCCGTTAGAGGTGAAATTCTTGGATCGGCGGAAGACGAACTACTGCGAAAGCATTCGCCAAGAATGTTTTCTTTAATCAAGAGCGAAAGTCAGAGGTTCGAAGACGATCAGATACCGTCCTAGTTCTGACTATAAACGATGCCAACTAGCGATCGGGAGGCGTTACCATGACGACCTTTCCGGCAGCTTCCGGGAAACCAAAGTCTTTGGGTTCCGGGGGAAGTATGGTTGCAAAGCTGAAACTTAAAGGAATTGACGGAAGGGCACCACCAGGAGTGGAGCCTGCGGCTTAATTTGACTCAACACGGGGAAACTCACCCGGCCCGGACACAGGTAGGATTGACAGATTGAGAGCTCTTTCTTGATTCTGTGGGTGGTGGTGCATGGCCGTTCTTAGTTGGTGGAGCGATTTGTCTGGTTAATTCCGATAACGAACGAGACTCTGGCATGCTAAATAGTTACGCGACCTTCTCGGTCGGCGTCTAACTTCTTAGAGGGACTAGTGGCGTTTAGCCACACGAGATTGAGCAATAACAGGTCTGTGATGCCCTTAGATGTCCGGGGCCGCACGCGCGCTACACTGAGTGAAGCAGCGAGTGTCTAACCTAGGCCGAAAGGTCCGGGTAACCCGTTGAACCTCATTCGTGATTGGGATAGGGACTTGCAATTGTTTCCCTTGAACGAGGAATTCCCAGTAAGCGCAAGTCATCAACTTGCGTTGATTACGTCCCTGCCCTTTGTACACACCGCCCGTCGCTACTACCGATTGAATGGTTTAGTGAGATCCTTGGATCGGCCCCGTCGCGGCTGGCAACGGCCGCGTCGGCGTGTCGAGAAGACGATCAAACTTGATCATTTAGAGGAAGTAAAAGTCGTAACAAGGTTTCCGTAGGTGAACCTGCGGAAGGATCATTACCGAAAGTGGTGGTAGGCCCCGGCCGACCGCGCACTTAATTGTCTTTGGGTGCCGCCGAGAGGGCGGCCGTCAATCGGGGTTCCGCCCCGTGCGACACGCGTAACACGTTGGCCTAGCAAGGCAGCCGAGTGCGATGGTGGCTTCTGGGCACCGCGCTCGATGTGCCGCCGGCCCAGCCCGGCGGTCGCTCGGCGCCGTTTGTTGGTGTTTTTGTGCAGTTGTTGTCGGTGGTGGTTTTGTGGTCGATCCCACAGTGTGACGTCCGCGCGCTTCGGCGCCGGGCGAAACGTCGAGGACGACTCTTAACGGTGGATCACTCGGCTCGCGAGTCGATGAAGGACGCAGCCAAGTGCGAGAAGTAATGTGAATTGCAGAACACATTGAACGTCGACCTTCTGAACGCGAATTGCGGTCTCGGGTCAATCCCGGGACCGCGTCTGCCTCAGGGTCGCGTTCGTCCTCACCCGAGGGCCGTCGCCTGGCCTCTGCGAAGACGGCCGGGCGTCGCCCCAAGTTGAAGCGGTCGCCGAGCTTTCTCGGCGCGACCGCGTGTCCCGTACACCGCCGGCCCCTCGACGTGTTCAACTACGTTCGAGGGGCGGGTCCAGGTCGGTCGGTCCGGTCACGAGATCAAGACCGACCGTGGGCCAAGGCGGCGACGGTACGCGCTCGGTCGGCGCCGGCGGCGACGACTTGCGATGCCAGCGGGCCGTGTAAGAAGCGGCCCGCTTGACACATACGACCTGAGTTCAGGCGAGAGCACCCGCTGAATTTAAGCATATTATTAAGCGGAGGAAAAGAAACCAACAGGGATTCCCTGAGTAACGGCGAGTGAACCGGGAAGAGTCCAGCGTCGAATCTGCGCGCACCAACAGGGATTCCCTGAGTAACGGCGAGTGAACCGGGAAGAGTCCAGCGTCGAATAGCAGAACGGTCGCATTGTTATGCCCGGGTTTTAGGCACCGCTGCAGGCGGCCGGCAGAGCTCTTGTTTGTGCGAAACTGAATGGATCGAGCCCGAGAGAGGGCGAGCAAAGAAAAAACGCAAATCGCTCCGCCTGGCTCTGCCGGCGAGAGCGTGGACGTCGCGGCCAGCGACTGTCGAAGCTGAGTACGGCCGCAGGCGATCGCCTCGGTCTTAAACGAATGCGACGAGCACGCGCCGGGCGGCCCAGCAAGGGCCGAGCGCAGCTGTCGCAGCTATCTGGTTGATCCTGCCAGTAGTGATATGCTTGTCTCAAAGAT
>NC_135254.1:22334612-22342112 GCF_964204865.1 Styela clava
CACCCTTTTCTCGGTGGCTGGCGGGCGAGAGAGTGCTGCGTCGCCGGCATCGGCGTCGAAAGAAGCCGAGCCAAAAAAAGTTAAAGTACAAACGTGCAAGCATACTAACCTAACCCTAGGTAAGGCATGTCAGAGCGAAAGACAGTAATTTCGAATGAGCCAAGAAAGAGCGGTGCGGGGCCGGTCGGAGCGCACCCTTTTCTCGGTGGCTGGCGGGCGAGAGAGTGCTGCGTCGCCGGCATCGGCGTCGAAAGAAGACGAGCCAAAAAAAGTTAAAGTACAAACGTGCAAGCATACTAACCTAGCCCTAGGTAAGGCATGTCAGAGCGAAAGACAGTAAACTCGAATGAGCCAAGAAAGAGCGGTGCGGGGCCGGTCGGAGCGCACCCTTTTCTCGGTGGCTGGCGGGCGAGAGAGTGCTGCGTCGCCGGCATCGGCGTCGAAAGAAGCCGAGCCAAAAAAAGTTAAAGTACAAACGTGCAAGCATACTAACCTAACCCTAGGTAAGGCATGTCAGAGCGAAAGACAGTAAACTCGAATGAGCCAAGAAAGATCGGTGCGGGGCCGGTCGGAGCGCACCCTTTTCTCGGTGGCTGGCGGGCGAGAGAGTGCTGCGTCGCCGGCATCGGCGTCGAAAGAAGCCGAGCCGAAAAAAGTTAAAGTACAAACGTGCAAGCATACTAACCTAGCCCTAGGTAAGGCATGTCAGAGCGAAAGACAGTAATTTCGAATGAGCCAAGAAAGAGCGGTGCGGGGCCGGTCGGAGCGCACCCTTTTCTCGGTGGCTGGCGGGCGAGAGAGTGCTGCGTCGCCGGCATCGGCGTCGAAAGAAGCCGAGCCGAAAAAAGTTAAAGTACAAACGTGCAAGCATACTAACCTAACCCTAGGTAAGGCATGTCAGAGCGAAAGACAGTAAACTCGAATGAGCCAAGAAAGAGCGGTGCGGGGCCGGTCGGAGCGCACCCTTTTCTCGGTGGCTGGCGGGCGAGAGAGTGCTGCGTCGCCGGCATCGGCGTCGAAAGAAGCCGAGCCAAAAAAAGTTAAAGTACAAACGTGCAAGCATACTAACCTAACCCTAGGTAAGGCATGTCAGAGCGAAAGACAGTAAACTCGAATGAGCCATGAAAGAGCGGTGCGGGGCCGGTCGGAGCGCACCCTTTTCTCGGTGGCTGGCGGGCGAGAGAGTGCTGCGTCGCCGGCATCGGCGTCGAAAGAAGCCGAGCCAAAAAAAGTTAAAGTACAAACGTGCAAGCATACTAACCTAACCCTAGGTAAGGCATGTCAGAGCGAAAGACAGTAATTTCGAATGAGCCAAGAAAGAGCGGTGCGGGGCCGGTCGGAGCGCACCCTTTTCTCGGTGGCTGGCGGGCGAGAGAGTGCTGCGTCGCCGGCATCGGCGTCGAAAGAAGCCGAGCCGAAAAAAGTTAAAGTACAAACGTGCAAGCATACTAACCTAACCCTAGGTAAGGCATGTCAGAGCGAAAGACAGTAATTTCGAATGAGCCAAGAAAGAGCGGTGCGGGGCCGGTCGGAGCGCACCCTTTTCTCGGTGGCTGGCGGGCGAGAGAGTGCTGCGTCGCCGGCATCGGCGTCGAAAGAAGCCGAGCCAAAAAAAGTTAAAGTACAAACGTGCAAGCATACTAACCTAACCCTAGGTAAGGCATGTCAGAGCGAAAGACAGTAATTTCGAATGAGCCAAGAAAGAGCGGTGCGGGGCCGGTCGGAGCGCACCCTTTTCTCGGTGGCTGGCGGGCGAGAGAGTGCTGCGTCGCCGGCATCGGCGTCGAAAGAAGCCGAGCCAAAAAAAGTTAAAGTACAAACGTGCAAGCATACTAACCTAACCCTAGGTAAGGCATGTCAGAGCGAAAGACAGTAATTTCGAATGAGCCAAGAAAGAGCGGTGCGGGGTCGGTCGGAGCGCACCCTTTTCTCGGTGGCTGGCGGGCGAGAGAGTGCTGCGTCGCCGGCATCGGCGTCGAAAGAAGCCGAGCCAAAAAAAGTTAAAGTACAAACGTGCAAGCATACTAACCTAGCCCTAGGTAAGGCATGTCAGAGCGAAAGACAGTAAACTCGAATGAGCCAAGAAAGAGCGGTGCGGGGCCGGTCGGAGCGCACCCTTTTCTCGGTGGCTGGCGGGCGAGAGAGTGCTGCGTCGCCGGCATCGGCGTCGAAAGAAGCCGAGCCAAAAAAAGTTAAAGTACAAACGTGCAAGCATACTAACCTAACCCTAGGTAAGGCATGTCAGAGCGAAAGACAGTAAACTCGAATGAGCCAAGAAAGAGCGGTGCGGGGCCGGTCGGAGCGCACCCTTTTCTCGGTGGCTGGCGGGCGAGAGAGTGCTGCGTCGCCGGCATCGGCGTCGAAAGAAGCCGAGCCGAAAAAAGTTAAAGTACAAACGTGCAAGCATACTAACCTAGCCCTAGGTAAGGCATGTCAGAGCGAAAGACAGTAATTTCGAATGAGCCAAGAAAGAGCGGTGCGGGGCCGGTCGGAGCGCACCCTTTTCTCGGTGGCTGGCGGGCGAGAGAGTGCTGCGTCGCCGGCATCGGCGTCGAAAGAAGCCGAGCCGAAAAAAGTTAAAGTACAAACGTGCAAGCATACTAACCTAACCCTAGGTAAGGCATGTCAGAGCGAAAGACAGTAAACTCGAATGAGCCAAGAAAGAGCGGTGCGGGGCCGGTCGGAGCGCACCCTTTTCTCGGTGGCTGGCGGGCGAGAGAGTGCTGCGTCGCCGGCATCGGCGTCGAAAGAAGCCGAGCCAAAAAAAGTTAAAGTACAAACGTGCAAGCATACTAACCTAACCCTAGGTAAGGCATGTCAGAGCGAAAGACAGTAAACTCGAATGAGCCATGAAAGAGCGGTGCGGGGCCGGTCGGAGCGCACCCTTTTCTCGGTGGCTGGCGGGCGAGAGAGTGCTGCGTCGCCGGCATCGGCGTCGAAAGAAGCCGAGCCAAAAAAAGTTAAAGTACAAACGTGCAAGCATACTAACCTAACCCTAGGTAAGGCATGTCAGAGCGAAAGACAGTAAACTCGAATGAGCCAAGAAAGAGCGGTGTGGGGCCGGTCGGAGCGCACCCTTTTCTCGGTGGCTGGCGGGCGAGAGAGTGCTGCGTCGCCGGCATCGGCGTCGAAAGAAGCCGAGCCAAAAAAAGTTAAAGTACAAACGTGCAAGCATACTAACCTAACCCTAGGTAAGGCATGTCAGAGCGAAAGACAGTAAACTCGAATGAGCCAAGAAAGAGCCGTGCGGGGCCGGTCGGAGCGCACCCTTTTCTCGGTGGCTGGCGGGCGAGAGAGTGCTGCGTCGCCGGCATCGGCGTCGAAAGAAGCCGAGCCGAAAAAAGTTAAAGTACAAACGTGCAAGCATACTAACCTAGCCCTAGGTAAGGCATGTCAGAGCGAAAGACAGTAATTTCGAATGAGCCAAGAAAGAGCGGTGCGGGGCCGGTCGGAGCGCACCCTTTTCTCGGTGGCTGGCGGGCGAGAGAGTGCTGCGTCTCCGGCATCGGCGTCGAAAGAAGCCGAGCCGAAAAAAGTTAACGTACAAACGTGCAAGCATACTAACCTAACCCTAGGTAAGGCATGTCAGAGCGAAAGACAGTAAACTCGAATGAGCCAAGAAAGAGCGGTGCGGGGCCGGTCGGAGCGCACCCTTTTCTCGGTGGCTGGCGGGCGAGAGAGTGCTGCGTCGCCGGCATCGGCGTCGAAAGAAGCCGAGCCAAAAAAAGTTAAAGTACAAACGTGCAAGCATACTAACCTAACCCTAGGTAAGGCATGTCAGAGCGAAAGACAGTAAACTCGAATGAGCCATGAAAGAGCGGTGCGGGGCCGGTCGGAGCGCACCCTTTTCTCGGTGGCTGGCGGGCGAGAGAGTGCTGCGTCGCCGGCATCGGCGTCGAAAGAAGCCGAGCCAAAAAAAGTTAAAGTACAAACGTGCAAGCATACTAACCTAACCCTAGGTAAGGCATGTCAGAGCGAAAGACAGTAAACTCGAATGAGCCAAGAAAGAGCGGTGCGGGGCCGGTCGGAGCGCACCCTTTTCTCGGTGGCTGGCGGGCGAGAGAGTGCTGCGTCGCCGGCATCGGCGTCGAAAGAAGCCGAGCCGAAAAAAGTTAAAGTACAAACGTGCAAGCATACTAACCTAGCCCTAGGTAAGGCATGTCAGAGCGAAAGACAGTAATTTCGAATGAGCCAAGAAAGAGCGGTGCGGGGCCGGTCGGAGCGCACCCTTTTCTCGGTGGCTGGCGGGCGAGAGAGTGCTGCGTCGCCGGCATCGGCGTCGAAAGAAGCCGAGCCGAAAAAAGTTAAAGTACAAACGTGCAAGCATACTAACCTAACCCTAGGTAAGGCATGTCAGAGCGAAAGACAGTAAACTCGAATGAGCCAAGAAAGAGCGGTGCGGGGCCGGTCGGAGCGCACCCTTTTCTCGGTGGCTGGCGGGCGAGAGAGTGCTGCGTCGCCGGCATCGGCGTCGAAAGAAGCCGAGCCGAAAAAAGTTAAAGTACAAACGTGCAAGCATACTAACCTAACCCTAGGTAAGGCATGTCAGAGCGAAAGAGAGTAATTTCGAATGAGCCAAGAAAGAGCGGTGCGGGGCCGGTCGGAGCGCACCCTTTTCTCGGTGGCTGGCGGGCGAGAGAGTGCTGCGTCGCCGGCATCGGCGTCGAAAGAAGCCGAGCCAAAAAAAGTTAAAGTACAAACGTGCAAGCATACTAACCTAACCCTAGGTAAGGCATGTCAGAGCGAAAGACAGTAATTTCGAATGAGCCAAGAAAGAGCGGTGCGGGGCCGGTCGGAGCGCACCCTTTTCTCGGTGGCTGGCGGGCGAGAGAGTGCTGCGTCGCCGGCATCGGCGTCGAAAGAAGCCGAGCCAAAAAAAGTTAAAGTACAAACGTGCAAGCATACTAACCTAGCCCTAGGTAAGGCATGTCAGAGCGAAAGACAGTAAACTCGAATGAGCCAAGAAAGAGCGGTGCGGGGCCGGTCGGAGCGCACCCTTTTCTCGGTGGCTGGCGGGCGAGAGAGTGCTGCGTCGCCGGCATCGGCGTCGAAAGAAGCCGAGCCAAAAAAAGTTAAAGTACAAACGTGCAAGCATACTAACCTAACCCTAGGTAAGGCATGTCAGAGCGAAAGACAGTAAACTCGAATGAGCCAAGAAAGAGCGGTGCGGGGCCGGTCGGAGCGCACCCTTTTCTCGGTGGCTGGCGGGCGAGAGAGTGCTGCGTCGCCGGCATCGGCGTCGAAAGAAGCCGAGCCGAAAAAAGTTAAAGTACAAACGTGCAAGCATACTAACCTAGCCCTAGGTAAGGCATGTCAGAGCGAAAGACAGTAATTTCGAATGAGCCAAGAAAGTGCGGTGCGGGGCCGGTCGGAGCGCACCCTTTTCTCGGTGGCTGGCGGGCGAGAGAGTGCTGCGTCGCCGGCATCGGCGTCGAAAGAAGCCGAGCCGAAAAAAGTTAAAGTACAAACGTGCAAGCATACTAACCTAACCCTAGGTAAGGCATGTCAGAGCGAAAGACAGTAAACTCGAATGAGCCAAGAAAGAGCGGTGCGGGGCCGGTCGGAGCGCACCCTTTTCTCGGTGGCTGGCGGGCGAGAGAGTGCTGCGTCGCCGGCATCGGCGTCGAAAGAAGCCGAGCCGAAAAAAGTTAAAGTACAAACGTGCAAGCATACTAACCTAACCCTAGGTAAGGCATGTCAGAGCGAAAGACAGTAATTTCGAATGAGCCAAGAAAGAGCGGTGCGGGGCCGGTCGGAGCGCACCCTTTTCTCGGTGGCTGGCGGGCGAGAGAGTGCTGCGTCGCCGGCATCGGCGTCGAAAGAAGCCGAGCCGAAAAAAGTTAAAGTACAAACGTGCAAGCATACTAACCTAACCCTAGGTAAGGCATGTCAGAGCGAAAGACAGTAATTTCGAATGAGCCAAGAAAGAGCGGTGCGGGGCCGGTCGGAGCGCACCCTTTTCTCGGTGGCTGGCGGGCGAGAGAGTGCTGCGTCGCCGGCATCGGCGTCGAAAGAAGCCGAGCCGAAAAAAGTTAAAGTACAAACGTGCAAGCATACTAACCTAACCCTAGGTAAGGCATGTCAGAGCGAAAGACAGTAATTTCGAATGAGCCAAGAAAGAGCGGTGCGGGGCCGGTCGGAGCGCACCCTTTTCTCGGTGGCTGGCGGGCGAGAGAGTGCTGCGTCGCCGGCATCGGCGTCGAAAGAAGCCGAGCCGAAAAAAGTTAAAGTACAAACGCGATGCTAATGAGCGAGCCGTTGTCTCGACTAATATGTAGGGGGCGTTCGATCGAGCGTCTGGCTTGAGCGCTTGTCGGCCTAGCAGAACGGTCGCATTGTTATGCCCGGGTTTTAGGCACCGCTGCAGGCGGCCGGCAGAGCTCTTGTTTGTGCGAAACTGAATGGATCGAGCCCGAGAGAGGGCGAGCAAAGAAAAAACGCAAATCGCTCCGCCTGGCACTGCCGGCGAGAGCGTGGACGTCGCGGCCAGCGACTGTCGAAGCTGAGTACGGCCGCAGGCGATCGCCTCGGTCTTAAACGAATGCGACGAGCACGCGCCGGGCGGCCCAGCAAGGGCCGAGCGCAGCTGTCGCAGCTATCTGGTTGATCCTGCCAGTAGTGATATGCTTGTCTCAAAGATTAAGCCATGCAGGTGCAAGTACGAGTTCTCGTAAAGCGAAACTGCGAATGGCTCATTAAATCAGTCTTGGTTTATTTGGTCTCGTAAGCGAAGTGGATAACTGTGGTAATTCTAGAGCTAATACATGCATTAAGCGCCGACTTCGGGAGGCGCGCTTTTATCAGATCAAAACCGACCGGGTTCGTCCTGTGACGTTTGATGACTCTGGATAACCACGCGGATCGTACGGTCTCTGCACCGACGACGTATCATTCAAGTGTCTGCCCTATCAACTGTCGAAGGTACGCTACGTGCCTACCTTTGTGATAACGGGTAACGGGGAATCAGGGTTCGATTCCGGAGAGGGAGCCTGAGAAACGGCTACCACATCCAAGGAAGGCAGCAGGCGCGCAAATTACCCATTCCCGACACGGGGAGGTAGTGACGAAAAATAACAATACAGGACTCTAACGAGGCCCTGTAATTGGAATGAGTACATCCTAAAACTCTTAACGAGTATCCATTGGAGGGCAAGTCTGGTGCCAGCAGCCGCGGTAATTCCAGCTCCAACAGTGTATGCTAAAGTTGTTGCGGTTGAAAAGCTCGTAGTTGGATTTTGGGCGAGCGCCGCCGGTCCGTCGCAAGGCGTGTCACTGGTTGCGTTCGCCTCACCTTCGGTTCTCCGTCGGTGCTCTTGACTGAGTGTCGGCGGTGGCCGATAAGTTTACTTTGAAAAAATTAGAGTGTTCAAAGCAGGCTGTTCGCCTGCATAGTGTTGCATGGAATAATGGAATAGGACCTCGGTTCTATTTTGTTGGTTTTCGGAGCACGAGGTAATGATTAAGAGGGACAGACGGGGGCGTCCGTACTCTGCCGTTAGA
>NC_135254.1:22349612-22352112 GCF_964204865.1 Styela clava
AAACGTGCAAGCATACTAACCTAACCCTAGGTAAGGCATGTCAGAGCGAAAGACAGTAAACTCGAATGAGCCATGAAAGAGCGGTGCGGGGCCGGTCGGAGCGCACCCTTTTCTCGGTGGCTGGCAGGCGAGAGAGTGCTGCGTCGCCGGCATCGGCGTCGAAAGAAGCCGAGCCGAAAAAAGTTAAAGTACAAACGTGCAAGCATACTAACCTAACCCTAGGTAAGGCATGTCAGAGCGAAAGACAGTAATTTCGAATGAGCCAAGAAAGAGCGGTGCGGGGCCGGTCGGAGCGCACCCTTTTCTCGGTGGCTGGCGGGCCAGAGAGTGCTGCGTCGCCGGCATCGGCGTCGAAAGAAGCCGAGCCGAAAAAAGTTAAAGTACAAACGTGCAAGCATACTAACCTAACCCTAGGTAAGGCATGTCAGAGCGAAAGACAGTAAACTCGAATGAGCCATGAAAGAGCGGTGCGGGGCCGGTCGGAGCGCACCCTTTTCTCGGTGGCTGGCGGGCGAGAGAGTGCTGCGTCGCCGGCATCGGCGTCGAAAGAAGCCGAGCCGAAAAAAGTTAAAGTACAAACGTGCAAGGATACTAACCTAACCCTAGGTAAGGCATGTCAGAGCGAAAGACAGTAATTTCGAATGAGCCAAGAAAGAGCGGTGCGGGGCCGGTCGGAGCGCACCCTTTTCTCGGTGGCTGGCGGGCGAGAGAGTGCTGCGTCGCCGGCATCGGCGTCGAAAGAAGCCGAGCCGAAAAAAGTTAAAGTACAAACGCGATGCTAATGAGCGAGCCGTTGTCTCGACTAATATGTAGGGGGCGTTCGATCGAGCGTCTGGCTTGAGCGCTTGTCGGCCTAGCAGAACGGTCGCATTGTTATGCCCGGGTTTTAGGCACCGCTGCAGGCGGCCGGCAGAGCTCTTGTTTGTGCGAAACTGAATGGATCGAGCCCGAGAGAGGGCGAGCAAAGAAAAAACGCAAATCGCTCCGCCTGGCACTGCCGGCGAGAGCGTGGACGTCGCGGCCAGCGACTGTCGAAGCTGAGTACGGCCGCAGGCGATCGCCTCGGTCTTAAACGAATGCGACGAGCACGCGCCGGGCGGCCCAGCAAGGGCCGAGCGCAGCTGTCGCAGCTATCTGGTTGATCCTGCCAGTAGTGATATGCTTGTCTCAAAGATTAAGCCATGCAGGTGCAAGTACGAGTTCTCGTAAAGCGAAACTGCGAATGGCTCATTAAATCAGTCTTGGTTTATTTGGTCTCGTAAGCGAAGTGGATAACTGTGGTAATTCTAGAGCTAATACATGCATTAAGCGCCGACTTCGGGAGGCGCGCTTTTATCAGATCAAAACCGACCGGGTTCGTCCTGTGACGTTTGATGACTCTGGATAACCACGCGGATCGTACGGTCTCTGCACCGACGACGTATCATTCAAGTGTCTGCCCTATCAACTGTCGAAGGTACGCTACGTGCCTACCTTTGTGATAACGGGTAACGGGGAATCAGGGTTCGATTCCGGAGAGGGAGCCTGAGAAACGGCTACCACATCCAAGGAAGGCAGCAGGCGCGCAAATTACCCATTCCCGACACGGGGAGGTAGTGACGAAAAATAACAATACAGGACTCTAACGAGGCCCTGTAATTGGAATGAGTACATCCTAAAACTCTTAACGAGTATCCATTGGAGGGCAAGTCTGGTGCCAGCAGCCGCGGTAATTCCAGCTCCAACAGTGTATGCTAAAGTTGTTGCGGTTGAAAAGCTCGTAGTTGGATTTTGGGCGAGCGCCGCCGGTCCGTCGCAAGGCGTGTCACTGGTTGCGTTCGCCTCACCTTCGGTTCTCCGTCGGTGCTCTTGACTGAGTGTCGGCGGTGGCCGATAAGTTTACTTTGAAAAAATTAGAGTGTTCAAAGCAGGCTGTTCGCCTGCATAGTGTTGCATGGAATAATGGAATAGGACCTCGGTTCTATTTTGTTGGTTTTCGGAGCACGAGGTAATGATTAAGAGGGACAGACGGGGGCGTCCGTACTCTGCCGTTAGAGGTGAAATTCTTGGATCGGCGGAAGACGAACTACTGCGAAAGCATTCGCCAAGAATGTTTTCTTTAATCAAGAGCGAAAGTCAGAGGTTCGAAGACGATCAGATACCGTCCTAGTTCTGACTATAAACGATGCCAACTAGCGATCGGGAGGCGTTACCATGACGACCTTTCCGGCAGCTTCCGGGAAACCAAAGTCTTTGGGTTCCGGGGGAAGTATGGTTGCAAAGCTGAAACTTAAAGGAATTGACGGAAGGGCACCACCAGGAGTGGAGCCTGCGGCTTAATTTGACTCAACACGGGGAAACTCACCCGGCCCGGACACAGGTAGGATTGACAGATTGAGAGCTCTTTCTTGATTCTGTGGGTGGTGGTGCATGGCCGTTCTTAGTTGGTGGAGCGATTTGTCTGGTTAATTCCGATAACGAACGAGACTCTGGCATGCTAAATAGTTACGCGACCTTCTCG
>NC_135254.1:22367112-22369612 GCF_964204865.1 Styela clava
GGAGCGCACCCTTTTCTCGGTGGCTGGCGGGCGAGAGAGTGCTGCGTCGCCGGCATCGGCGTCGAAAGAAGCCGAGCCGAAAAAAGTTAAAGTACAAACGTGCAAGCATACTAACCTAACCCTAGGTAAGGCATGTCAGAGCGAAAGACAGTAATTTCGAATGAGCCAAGAAAGAGCGGTGCGGGGCCGGTCGGAGCGCACCCTTTTCTCGGTGGCTGGCGGGCGAGAGAGTGCTGCGTCGCCGGCATCGGCGTCGAAAGAAGCCGAGCCGAAAAAAGTTAAAGTACAAACGTGCAAGCATACTAACCTAACCCTAGGTAAGGAATGTCAGAGCGAAAAACAGTAAACTCGAATGAGCCAAGAAAGAGCGGTGCGGGGCCGGTCGGAGCGCACCCTTTTCTCGGTGGCTGGCGGGCGAGAGAGTGCTGCGTCGCCGGCATCGGCGTCGAAAGAAGCCGAGCCAAAAAAAGTTAAAGTACAAACGTGCAAGCATACTAACCTAACCCTAGGTAAGGCATGTCAGAGCGAAAGACAGTAAACTCGAATGAGCCAAGAAAGAGCGGTGCGGGGCCGGTCGGAGCGCACCCTTTTCTCGGTGGCTGGCGGGCGAGAGAGTGCTGCGTCGCCGGCATCGGCGTCGAAAGAAGCCGAGCCGAAAAAAGTTAAAGTACAAACGTGCAAGCATACTAACCTAGCCCTAGGTAAGGCATGTCAGAGCGAAAGACAGTAATTTCGAATGAGCCAAGAAAGAGCGGTGCGGGGCCGGTCGGAGCGCACCCTTTTCTCGGTGGCTGGCGGGCGAGAGAGTGCTGCGTCGCCGGCATCGGCGTCGAAAGAAGCCGAGCCGAAAAAAGTTAAAGTACAAACGTGCAAGCATACTAACCTAACCCTAGGTAAGGCATGTCAGAGCGAAAGACAGTAAACTCGAATGAGCCAAGAAAGAGCGGTGCAGGGCCGGTCGGAGCGCACCCTTTTCTCGGTGGCTGGCGGGCGAGAGAGTGCTGCGTCGCCGGCATCGGCGTCGAAAGAAGCCGAGCCGAAAAAAGTTAAAGTACAAACGTGCAAGCATACTAACCTAACCCTAGGTAAGGCATGTTAGAGCGAAAGACAGTAATTTCGAATGAGCCAAGAAAGAGCGGTGCGGGGCCGGTCGGAGCGCACCCTTTTCTCGGTGGCTGGCGGGCGAGAGAGTGCTGCGTCGCCGGCATCGGCGTCGAAAGAAGCCGAGCCAAAAAAAGTTAAAGTACAAACGTGCAAGCATACTAACCTAACCCTAGGTAAGGCATGTCAGAGCGAAAGACAGTAAACTCGAATGAGCCATGAAAGAGCGGTGCGGGGCCGGTCGGAGCGCACCCTTTTCTCGGTGGCTGGCGGGCGAGAGAGTGCTGCGTCGCCGGCATCGGCGTCGAAAGAAGCCGAGCCGAAAAAAGTTTAAAGTACAAACGTGCAAGCATACTAACCTAACCCTAGGTAAGGCATGTCAGAGCGAAAGACAGTAATTTCGAATGAGCCAAGAAAGAGCGGTGCGGGGCCGGTCGGAGCGCACCCTTTTCTCGGTGGCTGGCGGGCGAGAGAGTGCTGCGTCGCCGGCATCGGCGTCGAAAGAAGCCGAGCCGAAAAAAGTTAAAGTACAAACGCGATGCTAATGAGCGAGCCGTTGTCTCGACTAATATGTAGGGGGCGTTCGATCGAGCGTCTGGCTTGAGCGCTTGTCGGCCTAGCAGAACGGTCGCATTGTTATGCCCGGGTTTTAGGCACCGCTGCAGGCGGCCGGCAGAGCTCTTGTTTGTGCGAAACTGAATGGATCGAGCCCGAGAGAGGGCGAGCAAAGAAAAAACGCAAATCGCTCCGCCTGGCACTGCCGGCGAGAGCGTGGACGTCGCGGCCAGCGACTGTCGAAGCTGAGTACGGCCGCAGGCGATCGCCTCGGTCTTAAACGAATGCGACGAGCACGCGCCGGGCGGCCCAGCAAGGGCCGAGCGCAGCTGTCGCAGCTATCTGGTTGATCCTGCCAGTAGTGATATGCTTGTCTCAAAGATTAAGCCATGCAGGTGCAAGTACGAGTTCTCGTAAAGCGAAACTGCGAATGGCTCATTAAATCAGTCTTGGTTTATTTGGTCTCGTAAGCGAAGTGGATAACTGTGGTAATTCTAGAGCTAATACATGCATTAAGCGCCGACTTCGGGAGGCGCGCTTTTATCAGATCAAAACCGACCGGGTTCGTCCTGTGACGTTTGATGACTCTGGATAACCACGCGGATCGTACGGTCTCTGCACCGACGACGTATCATTCAAGTGTCTGCCCTATCAACTGTCGAAGGTACGCTACGTGCCTACCTTTGTGATAACGGGTAACGGGGAATCAGGGTTCGATTCCGGAGAGGGAGCCTGAGAAACGGCTACCACATCCAAGGAAGGCAGCAGGCGCGCAAATTACCCATTCCCGACACGGGGAGGTAGTGACGAAAAATAACAATACAGGACTCTAACGAGGCCCTGT
>NC_135254.1:22377112-22379612 GCF_964204865.1 Styela clava
AAAAGTTAAAGTACAAACGTGCAAGCATACTAACCTAACCCTAGGTAAGGCATGTCAGAGCGAAAGACAGTAATTTCGAATGAGCCAAGAAAGAGCGGTGCGGGGCCGGTCGGAGCGCACCCTTTTCTCGGTGGCTGGCGGGCGAGAGAGTGCTGCGTCGCCGGCATCGGCGTCGAAAGAAGCCGAGCCGAAAAAAGTTAAAGTACAAACGTGCAAGCATACTAACCTAACCCTAGGTAAGGCATGTCAGAGCGAAAGACAGTAATTTCGAATGAGCCAAGAAAGAGCGGTGCGGGGCCGGTCGGAGCGCACCCTTTTCTCGGTGGCTGGCGGGCGAGAGAGTGCTGCGTCCCCGGCATCGGCGTCGAAAGAAGCCGAGCCGAAAAAAGTTAAAGTACAAACGTGCAAGCATACTAACCTAACCCTAGGTAAGGCATGTCAGAGCGAAAGACAGTAAACTCGAATGAGCCAAGAAAGAGCGGTGCGGGGCCGGTCGGAGCGCACCCTTTTCTCGGTGGCTGGCGGGCGAGAGAGTGCTGCGTCGCCGGCATCGGCGTCGAAAGAAGCCGAGCCAAAAAAAGTTAAAGTACAAACGTGCAAGCATACTAACCTAACCCTAGGTAAGGCATGTCAGAGCGAAAGACAGTAAACTCGAATGAGCCATGAAAGAGCGGTGCGGGGCCGGTCGGAGCGCACCCTTTTCTCGGTGGCTGGCGGGCGAGAGAGTGCTGCGTCGCCGGCATCGGCCTCGAAAGAAGCCGAGCCGAAAAAAGTTAAAGTACAAACGTGCAAGCATACTAACCTAACCCTAGGTAAGGCATGTCAGAGCGAAAGACAGTAATTTCGAATGAGCCAAGAAAGAGCGGTGCGGGGCCGGTCGGAGCGCACCCTTTTCTCGGTGGCTGGCGGGCGAGAGAGTGCTGCGTCGCCGGCATCGGCGTCGAAAGAAGCCGAGCCGAAAAAAGTTAAAGTACAAACGTGCAAGCATACTAACCTAGCCCTAGGTAAGGCATGTCAGAGCGAAAGACAGTAATTTCGAATGAGCCAAGAAAGAGCGGTGCGGGGCCGGTCGGAGCGCACCCTTTTCTCGGTGGCTGGCGGGCGAGAGAGTGCTGCGTCGCCGGCATCGGCGTCGAAAGAAGCCGAGCCGAAAAAAGTTAAAGTACAAACGTGCAAGCATACTAACCTAACCCTAGGTAAGGCATGTCAGAGCGAAAGACAGTAAACTCGAATGAGCCAAGAAAGAGCGGTGCGGGGCCGGTCGGAGCGCACCCTTTTCTCGGTGGCTGGCGGGCGAGAGAGTGCTGCGTCGCCGGCATCGGCGTCGAAAGAAGCCGAGCCGAAAAAAGTTAAAGTACAAACGTGCAAGCATACTAACCTAACCCTAGGTAAGGCATGTCAGAGCGAAAGACAGTAATTTCGAATGAGCCAAGAAAGAGCGGTGCGGGGCCGGTCGGAGCGCACCCTTTTCTCGGTGGCTGGCGGGCGAGAGAGTGCTGCGTCGCCGGCATCGGCGTCGAAAGAAGCCGAGCCGAAAAAAGTTAAAGTACAAACGTGCAAGCATACTAACCTAACCCTAGGTAAGGAATGTCAGAGCGAAAGACAGTAAACTCGAATGAGCCAAGAAAGAGCGGTGCGGGGCCGGTCGGAGCGCACCCTTTTCTCGGTGGCTGGCGGGCGAGAGAGTGCTGCGTCGCCGGCATCGGCGTCGAAAGAAGCCGAGCCAAAAAAAGTTAAAGTACAAACGTGCAAGCATACTAACCTAACCCTAGGTAAGGCATGTCAGAGCGAAAGACAGTAAACTCGAATGAGCCAAGAAAGAGCGGTGCGGGGCCGGTCGGAGCGCACCCTTTTCTCGGTGGCTGGCGGGCGAGAGAGTGCTGCGTCGCCGGCATCGGCGTCGAAAGAAGCCGAGCCGAAAAAAGTTAAAGTACAAACGTGCAAGCATACTAACCTAACCCTAGGTAAGGCATGTCAGAGCGAAAGACAGTAATTTCGAATGAGCCAAGAAAGAGCGGTGCGGGGCCGGTCGGAGCGCACCCTTTTCTCGGTGGCTGGCGGGCGAGAGAGTGCTGCGTCGCCGGCATCGGCGTCGAAAGAAGCCGAGCCAAAAAAAGTTAAAGTACAAACGTGCAAGCATACTAACCTAACCCTAGGTAAGGCATGTCAGAGCGAAAGACAGTAAACTCGAATGAGCCATGAAAGAGCGGTGCGGGGCCGGTCGGAGCGCACCCTTTTCTCGGTGGCTGGCGGGCGAGAGAGTGCTGCGTCGCCGGCATCGGCGTCGAAAGAAGCCGAGCCGAAAAAAGTTAAAGTACAAACGTGCAAGCATACTAACCTAACCCTAGGTAAGGCATGTCAGAGCGAAAGACAGTAATTTCGAATGAGCCAAGAAAGAGCGGTGCGGGGCCGGTCGGAGCGCACCCTTTTCTCGGTGGCTGGCGGGCGAGAGAGTGCTGCGTCGCCGGCATCGGCGTCGAAAGAAGCCGAGCCGAAAAAA
>NC_135254.1:22387112-22389612 GCF_964204865.1 Styela clava
GCGGTGCGGGGCCGGTCGGAGCGCACCCTTTTCTCGGTGGCTGGCGGGCGAGAGAGTGCTGCGTCGCCGGCATCGGCGTCGAAAGAAGCCGAGCCGAAAAAAGTTAAAGTACAAACGTGCAAGCATACTAACCTAACCCTAGGTAAGGCATGTCAGAGCGAAAGACAGTAAACTCGAATGAGCCAAGAAAGAGCGGTGCGGGGCCGGTCGGAGCGCACCCTTTTCTCGGTGGCTGGCGGGCGAGAGAGTGCTGCGTCGCCGGCATCGGCGTCGAAAGAAGCCGAGCCGAAAAAAGTTAAAGTACAAACGTGCAAGCATACTAACCTAACCCTAGGTAAGGCATGTCAGAGCGAAAGACAGTAATTTCGAATGAGCCAAGAAAGAGCGGTGCGGGGCCGGTCGGAGCGCACCCTTTTCTCGGTGGCTGGCGGGCGAGAGAGTGCTGCTTCGCCGGCATCGGCGTCGAAAGAAGCCGAGCCGAAAAAAGTTAAAGTACAAACGTGCAAGCATACTAACCTAACCCTAGGTAAGGCATGTCAGAGCGAAAGACAGTAATTTTGAATGAGCCAAGAAAGAGCGGTGCGGGGCCGGTCGGAGCGCACCCTTTTCTCGGTGGCTGGCGGGCGAGAGAGTGCTGCGTCGCCGGCATCGGCGTCGAAAGAAGCCGAGCCGAAAAAAGTTAAAGTACAAACGTGCAAGCATACTAACCTAACCCTAGGTAAGGCATGTCAGAGCGAAAGACAGTAAACTCGAATGAGCCAAGAAAGAGCGGTGCGGGGCCGGTCGGAGCGCACCCTTTTCTCGGTGGCTGGCGGGCGAGAGAGTGCTGCGTCGCCGGCATCGGCGTCGAAAGAAGCCGAGCCGAAAAAAGTTAAAGTACAAACGTGCAAGCATACTAACCTAACCCTAGGTAAGGCATGTCAGAGCGAAAGACAGTAATTTCGAATGAGCCAAGAAAGAGCGGTGCGGGGCCGGTCGGAGCGCACCCTTTTCTCGGTGGCTGGCGGGCGAGAGAGTGCTGCGTCGCCGGCATCGGCGTCGAAAGAAGCCGAGCCGAAAAAAGTTAAAGTACAAACGTGCAAGCATACTAACCTAACCCTAGGTAAGGCATGTCAGAGCGAAAGACAGTAATTTCGAATGAGCCAAGAAAGAGCGGTGCGGGGCCGGTCGGAGCGCACCCTTTTCTCGGTGGCTGGCGGGCGAGAGAGTGCTGCGTCGCCGGCATCGGCGTCGAAAGAAGCCGAGCCGAAAAAAGTTAAAGTACAAACGTGCAAGCATACTAACCTAACCCTAGGTAAGGCATGTCAGAGCGAAAGACAGTAAACTCGAATGAGCCAAGAAAGAGCGGTGCGGGGCCGGTCGGAGCGCACCCTTTTCTCGGTGGCTGGCGGGCGAGAGAGTGCTGCGTCGCCGGCATCGGCGTCGAAAGAAGCCGAGCCAAAAAAAGTTAAAGTACAAACGTGCAAGCATACTAACCTAACCCTAGGTAAGGCATGTCAGAGCGAAAGACAGTAAACTCGAATGAGCCAAGAAAGAGCGGTGCGGGGCCGGTCGGAGCGCACCCTTTTCTCGGTGGCTGGCGGGCGAGAGAGTGCTGCGTCGCCGGCATCGGCGTCGAAAGAAGCCGAGCCGAAAAAAGTTAAAGTACAAACGTGCAAGCATACTAACCTAGCCCTAGGTAAGGCATGTCAGAGCGAAAGACAGTAATTTCGAATGAGCCAAGAAAGAGCGGTGCGGGGCCGGTCGGAGCGCACCCTTTTCTCGGTGGCTGGCGGGCGAGAGAGTGCTGCGTCGCCGGCATCGGCGTCGAAAGAAGCCGAGCCGAAAAAAGTTAAAGTACAAACGTGCAAGCATACTAACCTAACCCTAGGTAAGGCATGTCAGAGCGAAAGACAGTAAACTCGAATGAGCCAAGAAAGAGCGGTGCGGGGCCGGTCGGAGCGCACCCTTTTCTCGGTGGCTGGCGGGCGAGAGAGTGCTGCGTCGCCGGCATCGGCGTCGAAAGAAGCCGAGCCGAAAAAGTTAAAGTACAAACGTGCAAGCATACTAACCTAACCCTAGGTAAGGCATGTCAGAGCGAAAGACAGTAATTTCGAATGAGCCAAGAAAGAGCGGTGCGGGGCCGGTCGGAGCGCACCCTTTTCTCGGTGGCTGGCGGGCGAGAGAGTGCTGCGTCGCCGGCATCGGCGTCGAAAGAAGCCGAGCCAAAAAAAGTTAAAGTACAAACGTGCAAGCATACTAACCTAACCCTAGGTAAGGCATGTCAGAGCGAAAGACAGTAAACTCGAATGAGCCATGAAAGAGCGGTGCGGGGCCGGTCGGAGCGCACCCTTTTCTCGGTGGCTGGCGGGCGAGAGAGTGCTGCGTCGCCGGCATCGGCGTCGAAAGAAGCCGAGCCGAAAAAAGTTAAAGTACAAACGTGCAAGCATACTAACCTAACCCTAGGTAAGGCATGTCAGAGCGAAAGACAGTAATTTCGAATGAGCCAAGAAAGAGCGGT
>NC_135254.1:22397112-22402112 GCF_964204865.1 Styela clava
AAGCCGAGCCGAAAAAAGTTAAAGTACAAACGTGCAAGCATACTAACCTAACCCTAGGTAAGGCATGTCAGAGCGAAAGACAGTAATTTCGAATGAGCCAAGAAAGAGCGGTGCGGGGCCGGTCGGAGCGCACCCTTTTCTCGGTGGCTGGCGGGCGAGAGAGTGCTGCGTCGCCGGCATCGGCGTCGAAAGAAGCCGAGCCGAAAAAAGTTAAAGTACAAACGTGCAAGCATACTAACCTAACCCTAGGTAAGGCATGTCAGAGCGAAAGACAGTAAACTCGAATGAGCCAAGAAAGAGCGGTGCGGGGCCGGTCGGAGCGCACCCTTTTCTCGGTGGCTGGCGGGCGAGAGAGTGCTGCGTCGCCGGCATCGGCGTCGAAAGAAGCCGAGCCGAAAAAAGTTAAAGTACAAACGTGCAAGCATACTAACCTAACCCTAGGTAAGGCATGTCAGAGCGAAAGACAGTAATTTCGAATGAGCCAAGAAAGAGCGGTGCGGGGCCGGTCGGAGCGCACCCTTTTCTCGGTGGCTGGCGGGCGAGAGAGTGCTGCGTCGCCGGCATCGGCGTCGAAAGAAGCCGAGCCGAAAAAAGTTAAAGTACAAACGTGCAAGCATACTAACCTAACCCTAGGTAAGGCATGTCAGAGCGAAAGACAGTAAACTCGAATGAGCCAAGAAAGAGCGGTGCGGGGCCGGTCGGAGCGCACCCTTTTCTCGGTGGCTGGCGGGCGAGAGAGTGCTGCGTCGCCGGCATCGGCGTCGAAAGAAGCCGAGCCAAAAAAAGTTAAAGTACAAACGTGCAAGCATACTAACCTAACCCTAGGTAAGGCATGTCAGAGCGAAAGACAGTAAACTCGAATGAGCCAAGAAAGAGCGGTGCGGGGCCGGTCGGAGCGCACCCTTTTCTCGGTGGCTGGCGGGCGAGAGAGTGCTGCGTCGCCGGCATCGGCGTCGAAAGAAGCCGAGCCGAAAAAAGTTAAAGTACAAACGTGCAAGCATACTAACCTAGCCCTAGGTAAGGCATGTCAGAGCGAAAGACAGTAATTTCGAATGAGCCAAGAAAGAGCGTTGCGGGGCCGGTCGGAGCGCACCCTTTTCTCGGTGGCTGGCGGGCGAGAGAGTGCTGCGTCGCCGGCATCGGCGTCGAAAGAAGCCGAGCCGAAAAAAGTTAAAGTACAAACGTGCAAGCATACTAACCTAACCCTAGGTAAGGCATGTCAGAGCGAAAGACAGTAAACTCGAATGAGCCAAGAAAGAGCGGTGCGGGGCCGGTCGGAGCGCACCCTTTTCTCGGTGGCTGGCGGGCGAGAGAGTGCTGCGTCGCCGGCATCGGCGTCGAAAGAAGCCGAGCCGGAAAAAGTTAAAGTACAAACGTGCAAGCATACTAACCTAACCCTAGGTAAGGCATGTCAGAGCGAAAGACAGTAATTTCGAATGAGCCAAGAAAGAGCGGTGCGGGGCCGGTCGGAGCGCACCCTTTTCTCGGTGGCTGGCGGGCGAGAGAGTGCTGCGTCGCCGGCATCGGCGTCGAAAGAAGCCGAGCCAAAAAAAGTTAAAGTACAAACGTGCAAGCATACTAACCTAACCCTAGGTAAGGCATGTCAGAGCGAAAGACAGTAAACTCGAATGAGCCATGAAAGAGCGGTGCGGGGCCGGTCGGAGCGCACCCTTTTCTCGGTGGCTGGCGGGCGAGAGAGTGCTGCGTCGCCGGCATCGGCGTCGAAAGAAGCCGAGCCGAAAAAAGTTAAAGTACAAACGTGCAAGCATACTAACCTAACCCTAGGTAAGGCATGTCAGAGCGAAAGACAGTAATTTCGAATGAGCCAAGAAAGAGCGGTGCGGGGCCGGTCGGAGCGCACCCTTTTCTCGGTGGCTGGCGGGCGAGAGAGTGCTGCGTCGCCGGCATCGGCGTCGAAAGAAGCCGAGCCGAAAAAAGTTAAAGTACAAACGCGATGCTAATGAGCGAGCCGTTGTCTTGACTAATATGTAGGGGGCGTTCGATCGAGCGTCTGGCTTGAGCGCTTGTCGGCCTAGCAGAACGGTCGCATTGTTATGCCCGGGTTTTAGGCACCGCTGCAGGCGGCCGGCAGAGCTCTTGTTTGTGCGAAACTGAATGGATCGAGCCCGAGAGAGGGCGAGCAAAGAAAAAACGCAAATCGCTCCGCCTGGCACTGCCGGCTAGAGCGTGGACGTCGCGGCCAGCGACTGTCGAAGCTGAGTACGGCCGCAGGCGATCGCCTCGGTCTTAAACGAATGCGACGAGCACGCGCCGGGCGGCCCAGCAAGGGCCGAGCGCAGCTGTCGCAGCTATCTGGTTGATCCTGCCAGTAGTGATATGCTTGTCTCAAAGATTAAGCCATGCAGGTGCAAGTACGAGTTCTCGTAAAGCGAAACTGCGAATGGCTCATTAAATCAGTCTTGGTTTATTTGGTCTCGTAAGCGAAGTGGATAACTGTGGTAATTCTAGAGCTAATACATGCATTAAGCGCCAACTTCGGGAGGCGCGCTTTTATCAGATCAAAACCGACCGGGTTCGTCCTGTGACGTTTGATGACTCTGGATAACCACGCGGATCGTACGGTCTCTGCACCGACGACGTATCATTCAAGTGTCTGCCCTATCAACTGTCGAAGGTACGCTACGTGCCTACCTTTGTGATAACGGGTAACGGGGAATCAGGGTTCGATTCCGGAGAGGGAGCCTGAGAAACGGCTACCACATCCAAGGAAGGCAGCAGGCGCGCAAATTACCCATTCCCGACACGGGGAGGTAGTGACGAAAAATAACAATACAGGACTCTAACGAGGCCCTGTAATTGGAATGAGTACATCCTAAAACTCTTAACGAGTATCCATTGGAGGGCAAGTCTGGTGCCAGCAGCCGCGGTAATTCCAGCTCCAACAGTGTATGCTAAAGTTGTTGCGGTTGAAAAGCTCGTAGTTGGATTTTGGGCGAGCGCCGCCGGTCCGTCGCAAGGCGTGTCACTGGTTGCGTTCGCCTCACCTTCGGTTCTCCGTCGGTGCTCTTGACTGAGTGTCGGCGGTGGCCGATAAGTTTACTTTGAAAAAATTAGAGTGTTCAAAGCAGGCTGTTCGCCTGCATAGTGTTGCATGGAATAATGGAATAGGACCTCGGTTCTATTTTGTTGGTTTTCGGAGCACGAGGTAATGATTAAGAGGGACAGACGGGGGCGTCCGTACTCTGCCGTTAGAGGTGAAATTCTTGGATCGGCGGAAGACGAACTACTGCGAAAGCATTCGCCAAGAATGTTTTCTTTAATCAAGAGCGAAAGTCAGAGGTTCGAAGACGATCAGATACCGTCCTAGTTCTGACTATAAACGATGCCAACTAGCGATCGGGAGGCGTTACCATGACGACCTTTCCGGCAGCTTCCGGGAAACCAAAGTCTTTGGGTTCCGGGTGAAGTATGGTTGCAAAGCTGAAACTTAAAGGAATTAACGGAAGGGCACCACCAGGAGTGGAGCCTGCGGCTTAATTTGACTCAACACGGGGAAACTCACCCGGCCCGGACACAGGTAGGATTGACAGATTGAGAGCTCTTTCTTGATTCTGTGGGTGGTGGTGCATGGCCGTTCTTAGTTGGTGGAGCGATTTGTCTGGTTAATTCCGATAACGAACGAGACTCTGGCATGCTAAATAGTTACGCGACCTTCTCGGTCGGCGTCTAACTTCTTAGAGGGACTAGTGGCGTTTAGCCACACGAGATTGAGCAATAACAGGTCTGTGATGCCCTGAGATGTCCGGGGCCGCACGCGCGCTACACTGAGTGAAGCAGCGAGTGTCTAACCTAGGCCGAAAGGTCCGGGTAACCCGTTGAACCTCATTCGTGATTGGGATAGGGACTTGCAATTGTTTCCCTTGAACGAGGAATTCCCAGTAAGCGCAAGTCATCAACTTGCGTTGATTACGTCCCTGCCCTTTGTACACACCGCCC
This sequence comes from Styela clava, assembly GCF_964204865.1. Lineage (NCBI taxonomy): Eukaryota > Metazoa > Chordata > Ascidiacea > Stolidobranchia > Styelidae > Styela > Styela clava. The sequence goes on from NC_135254.1 coordinate 22,401,070, forward strand.
GTCGCTACTACCGATTGAATGGTTTAGTGAGATCCTTGGATCGGCCCCGTCGCGGCTGGCAACGGCCGCGTCGGCGTGTCGAGAAGACGATCAAACTTGATCATTTAGAGGAAGTAAAAGTCGTAACAAGGTTTCCGTAGGTGAACCTGCGGAAGGATCATTACCGAAAGTGGTGGTAGGCCCCGGCCGACCGCGCACTTAATTGTCTTTGGGTGCCGCCGAGAGGGCGGCCGTCAATCGGGGTTCCGCCCCGTGCGACACGCGTAACACGTTGGCATAGCAAGGCAGCAGAGTGCGATGGTGGCTTCTGGGCACCGCGCTCGATGTGCCGCCGGCCCAGCCCGGCGGTCGCTCGGCGCCGTTTGTTGGTGTTTTTGTGCAGTTGTTGTCGGTGGTGGTTTTGTGGTCGATCCCACAGTGTGACGTCCGCGCGCTTCGGCGCCGGGCGAAACGTCGAGGACGACTCTTAACGGTGGATCACTCGGCTCGCGAGTCGATGAAGGACGCAGCCAAGTGCGAGAAGTAATGTGAATTGCAGAACACATTGAACGTCGACCTTCTGAACGCGAATTGCGGTCTCGGGTCAATCCCGGGACCGCGTCTGCCTCAGGGTCGCGTTCGTCCTCACCCGAGGGCCGTCGCCTGGCCTCTGCGAAGACGGCCGGGCGTCGCCCCAAGTTGAAGCGGTCGCCGAGCTTTCTCGGCGCGACCGCGTGTCCCGTACACCGCCGGCCCCTCGACGTGTTCAACTACGTTCGAGGGGCGGGTCCAGGTCGGTCGGTCCGGTCACGAGATCAAGACCGACCGTGGGCCAAGGCGGCGACGGTACGCGCTCGGTCGGCGCCGGCGGCGACGACTTGCGATGCCAGCGGGCCGTGTAAGAAGCGGCCCGCTTGACACATACGACCTGAGTTCAGGCGAGAGCACCCGCTGAATTTAAGCATATTATTAAGCGGAGGAAAAGAAACCAACAGGGATTCCCTGAGTAACGACGAGTGAACCGGGAAGAGTCCAGCGTCGAATCTGCGCGCTTTTCGAGCGCG
>NC_135254.1:22407112-22409612 GCF_964204865.1 Styela clava
TAATTTCGAATGAGCCAAGAAAGAGCGGTGCGGGGCCGGTCGGAGCGCACCCTTTTCTCGGTGGCTGGCGGGCGAGAGAGTGCTGCGTCGCCGGCATCGGCGTCGAAAGAAGCCGAGCCGAAAAAAGTTAAAGTACAAACGTGCAAGCATACTAACCTAACCCTAGGTAAGGCATGTCAGAGCGAAAGACAGTAAACTCGAATGAGCCAAGAAAGAGCGGTGCGGGGCCGGTCGGAGCGCACCCTTTTCTCGGTGGCTGGCGGGCGAGAGAGTGCTGCGTCGCCGGCATCGGCGTCGAAAGAAGCCGAGCCGAAAAAAGTTAAAGTACAAACGTGCAAGCATACTAACCTAACCCTAGGTAAGGCATGTCAGAGCGAAAGACAGTAATTTCGAATGAGCCAAGAAAGAGCGGTGCGGGGCCGGTCGGAGCGCACCCTTTTCTCGGTGGCTGGCGGGCGAGAGAGTGCTGCGTCGCCGGCATCGGCGTCGAAAGAAGCCGAGCCGAAAAAAGTTAAAGTACAAACGTGCAAGCATACTAACCTAACCCTAGGTAAGGCATGTCAGAGCGAAAGACAGTAATTTCGAATGAGCCAAGAAAGAGCGGTGCGGGGCCGGTCGGAGCGCACCCTTTTCTCGGTGGCTGGCGGGCGAGAGAGTGCTGCGTCGCCGGCATCGGCGTCGAAAGAAGCCGAGCCGAAAAAAGTTAAAGTACAAACGTGCAAGCATACTAACCTAACCCTAGGTAAGGCATGTCAGAGCGAAAGACAGTAAACTCGAATGAGCCAAGAAAGAGCGGTGCGGGGCCGGTCGGAGCGCACCCTTTTCTCGGTGGCTGGCGGGCGAGAGAGTTCTGCGTCGCCGGCATCGGCGTCGAAAGAAGCCGAGCCAAAAAAAGTTAAAGTACAAACGTGCAAGCATACTAACCTAACCCTAGGTAAGGCATGTCAGAGCGAAAGACAGTAAACTCGAATGAGCCAAGAAAGAGCGGTGCGGGGCCGGTCGGATCGCACCCTTTTCTCGGTGGCTGGCGGGCGAGAGAGTGCTGCGTCGCCGGCATCGGCGTCGAAAGAAGCCGAGCCGAAAAAAGTTAAAGTACAAACGTGCAAGCATACTAACCTAGCCCTAGGTAAGGCATGTCAGAGCGAAAGACAGTAATTTCGAATGAGCCAAGAAAGAGCGGTGCGGGGCCGGTCGGAGCGCACCCTTTTCTCGGTGGCTGGCGGGCGAGAGAGTGCTGCGTCGCCGGCATCGGCGTCGAAAGAAGCCGAGCCGAAAAAAGTTAAAGTACAAACGTGCAAGCATACTAACCTAACCCTAGGTAAGGCATGTCAGAGCGAAAGACAGTAAACTCGAATGAGCCAAGAATGAGCGGTGCGGGGCCGGTCGGAGCGCACCCTTTTCTCGGTGGCTGGCGGGCAAGAGAGTGCTGCGTCGCCGGCATCGGCGTCGAAAGAAGCCGAGCCGAAAAAAGTTAAAGTACAAACGTGCAAGCATACTAACCTAACCCTAGGTAAGGCATGTCAGAGCGAAAGACAGTAATTTCGAATGAGCCAAGAAAGAGCGGTGCGGGGCCGGTCGGAGCGCACCCTTTTCTCGGTGGCTGGCGGGCGAGAGAGTGCTGCGTCGCCGGCATCGGCGTCGAAAGAAGCCGAGCCAAAAAAAGTTAAAGTACAAACGTGCAAGCATACTAACCTAACCCTAGGTAAGGCATGTCAGAGCGAAAGACAGTAAACTCGAATGAGCCATGAAAGAGCGGTGCGGGGCCGGTCGGAGCGCACCCTTTTCTCGGTGGCTGGCGGGCGAGAGAGTGCTGCGTCGCCGGCATCGGCGTCGAAAGAAGCCGAGCCGAAAAAAGTTAAAGTACAAACGTGCAAGCATACTAACCTAACCCTAGGTAAGGCATGTCAGAGCGAAAGACAGTAATTTCGAATGAGCCAAGAAAGAGCGGTGCGGGGCCGGTCGGAGCGCACCCTTTTCTCGGTGGCTGGCGGGCGAGAGAGTGCTGCGTCGCCGGCATCGGCGTCGAAAGAAGCCGAGCCGAAAAAAGTTAAAGTACAAACGCGATGCTAATGAGCGAGCCGTTGTCTCGACTAATATGTAGGGGGCGTTCGATCGAGCGTCTGGCTTGAGCGCTTGTCGGCCTAGCAGAACGGTCGCATTGTTATGCCCGGGTTTTAGGCACCGCTGCAGGCGGCCGGCAGAGCTCTTGTTTGTGCGAAACTGAATGGATCGAGCCCGAGAGAGGGCGAGCAAAGAAAAAACGCAAATCGCTCCGCCTGGCACTGCCGGCGAGAGCGTGGACGTCGCGGCCAGCGACTGTCGAAGCTGAGTACGGCCGCAGGCGATCGCCTCGGTCTTAAACGAATGCGACGAGCACGCGCCGGGCGGCCCAGCAAGGGCCGAGTGCAGCTGTCGCAGCTATCTGGTTGATCCTGCCAGTAGTGATATGCTTGTCTCAAAGATTAAGCCATGCAGGTGCAAGTACGAGTTCTCGTAAAGC
>NC_135254.1:22417112-22422112 GCF_964204865.1 Styela clava
CGTCGCCGGCATCGGCGTCGAAAGAAGCCGAGCCGAAAAAAGTTAAAGTACAAACGTGCAAGCATACTAACCTAACCCTAGGTAAGGCATGTCAGAGCGAAAGACAGTAATTTCGAATGAGCCAAGAAAGAGCGGTGCGGGGCCGGTCGGAGCGCACCCTTTTCTCGGTGGCTGGCGGGCGAGAGAGTGCTGCGTCGCCGGCATCGGCGTCGAAAGAAGCCGAGCCGAAAAAAGTTAAAGTACAAACGTGCAAGCATACTAACCTAACCCTAGGTAAGGCATGTCAGAGCGAAAGACAGTAAACTCGAATGAGCCAAGAAAGAGCGGTGCGGGGCCGGTCGGAGCGCACCCTTTTCTCGGTGGCTGGCGGGCGAGAGAGTGCTGCGTCGCCGGCATCGGCGTCGAAAGAAGCCGAGCCGAAAAAAGTTAAAGTACAAACGTGCAAGCATACTAACCTAACCCTAGGTAAGGCATGTCAGAGCGAAAGACAGTAATTTCGAATGAGCAAAGAAAGAGCGGTGCGGGGCCGGTCGGAGCGCACCCTTTTCTCGGTGGCTGGCGGGCGAGAGAGTGCTGCGTCGCCGGCATCGGCGTCGAAAGAAGCCGAGCCGAAAAAAGTTAAAGTACAAACGTGCAAGCATACTAACCTAACCCTAGGTAAGGCATGTCAGAGCGAAAGACAGTAAACTCGAATGAGCCAAGAAAGAGCGGTGCGGGGCCGGTCGGAGCGCACCCTTTTCTCGGTGGCTGGCGGGCGAGAGAGTGCTGCGTCGCCGGCATCGGCGTCGAAAGAAGCCGAGCCGAAAAAAGTTAAAGTACAAACGTGCAAGCATACTAACCTAACCCTAGGTAAGGCATGTCAGAGCGAAAGACAGTAATTTCGAATGAGCCAAGAAAGAGCGGTGCGGGGCCGGTCGGAGCGCACCCTTTTCTCGGTGGCTGGCGGGCGAGAGAGTGCTGCGTCGCCGGCATCGGCGTCGAAAGAAGCCGAGCCAAAAAAAGTTAAAGTACAAACGTGCAAGCATACTAACCTAACCCTAGGTAAGGCATGTCAGAGCGAAAGACAGTAAACTCGAATGAGCCATGAAAGAGCGGTGCGGGGCCGGTCGGAGCGCACCCTTTTCTCGGTGGCTGGCGGGCGAGAGAGTGCTGCGTCGCCGGCATCGGCGTCGAAAGAAGCCGAGCCGAAAAAAGTTAAAGTACAAACGTGCAAGCATACTAACCTAACCCTAGGTAAGGCATGTCAGAGCGAAAGACAGTAATTTCGAATGAGCCAAGAAAGAGCGGTGCGGGGCCGGTCGGAGCGCACCCTTTTCTCGGTGGCTGGCGGGCGAGAGAGTGCTGCGTCGCCGGCATCGGCGTCGAAAGAAGCCGAGCCGAAAAAAGTTAAAGTACAAACGTGCAAGCATACTAACCTAACCCTAGGTAAGGCATGTCAGAGCGAAAGACAGTAATTTCGAATGAGCCAAGAAAGAGCGGTGCGGGGCCGGTCGGAGCGCACCCTTTTCTCGGTGGCTGGCGGGCGAGAGAGTGCTGCGTCGCCGGCATCGGCGTCGAAAGAAGCCGAGCCGAAAAAAGTTAAAGTACAAACGTGCAAGCATACTAACCTAACCCTAGGTAAGGCATGTCAGAGCGAAAGACAGTAAACTCGAATGAGCCAAGAAAGAGCGGTGCGGGGCCGGTCGGAGCGCACCCTTTTCTCGGTGGCTGGCGGGCGAGAGAGTGCTGCGTCGCCGGCATCGGCGTCGAAAGAAGCCGAGCCGAAAAAAGTTAAAGTACAAACGTGCAAGCATACTAACCTAACCCTAGGTAAGGCATGTCAGAGCGAAAGACAGTAATTTCGAATGAGCCAAGAAAGAGCGGTGCGGGGCCGGTCGGAGCGCACCCTTTTCTCGGTGGCTGGCGGGGGAGAGAGTGCTGCGTCGCCGGCATCGGCGTCGAAAGAAGCCGAGCCGAAAAAAGTTAAAGTACAAACGTGCAAGCATACTAACCTAACCCTAGGTAAGGCATGTCAGAGCGAAAGACAGTAATTTCGAATGAGCCAAGAAAGAGCGGTGCGGGGCCGGTCGGAGCGCACCCTTTTCTCGGTGGCTGGCGGGCGAGAGAGTGCTGCGTCGCCGGCATCGGCGTCGAAAGAAGCCGAGCCGAAAAAAGTTAAAGTACAAACGTGCAAGCATACTAACCTAACCCTAGGTAAGGCATGTCAGAGCGAAAGACAGTAAACTCGAATGAGCCAAGAAAGAGCGGTGCGGGGCCGGTCGGAGCGCACCCTTTTCTCGGTGGCTGGCGGGCGAGAGAGTGCTGCGTCGCCGGCATCGGCGTCGAAAGAAGCCGAGCCGAAAAAAGTTAAAGTACAAACGTGCAAGCATACTAACCTAACCCTAGGTAAGGCATGTCAGAGCGAAAGACAGTAATTTCGAATGAGCCAAGAAAGAGCGGTGCGGGGCCGGTCGGAGCGCACCCTTTTCTCGGTGGCTGGCGGGCGAGAGAGTGCTGCGTCGCCGGCATCGGCGTCGAAAGAAGCCGAGCCGAAAAAAGTTAAAGTACAAACGTGCAAGCATACTAACCTAACCCTAGGTAAGGCATGTCAGAGCGAAAGACAGTAAACTCGAATGAGCCAAGAAAGAGCGGTGCGGGGCCGGTCGGAGCGCACCCTTTTCTCGGTGGCTGGCGGGCGAGAGAGTGCTGCGTCGCCGGCATCGGCGTCGAAAGAAGCCGAGCCGAATAAAGTTAAAGTACAAACGTGCAAGCATACTAACCTAACCCTAGGTAAGGCATGTCAGAGCGAAAGACAGTAATTTCGAATGAGCCAAGAAAGAGCGGTGCGGGGCCGGTCGGAGCGCACCCTTTTCTCGGTGGCTGGCGGGCGAGAGAGTGCTGCGTCGCCGGCATCGGCGTCGAAAGAAGCCGAGCCAAAAAAAGGTAAAGTACAAACGTGCAAGCATACTAACCTAACCCTAGGTAAGGCATGTCAGAGCGAAAGACAGTAAACTCGAATGAGCCATGAAAGAGCGGTGCGGGGCCGGTCGGAGCGCACCCTTTTCTCGGTGGCTGGCGGGCGAGAGAGTGCTGCGTCGCCGGCATCGGCGTCGAAAGAAGCCTAGCCGAAAAAAGTTAAAGTACAAACGTGCAAGCATACTAACCTAACCCTAGGTAAGGCATGTCAGAGCGAAAGACAGTAATTTCGAATGAGCCAAGAAAGAGCGGTGCGGGGCCGGTCGGAGCGCACCCTTTTCTCGGTGGCTGGCGGGCGAGAGAGTGCTGCGTCGCCGGCATCGGCGTCGAAAGAAGCCGAGCCGAAAAAAGTTAAAGTACAAACGCGATGCTAATGAGCGAGCCGTTGTCTCGACTAATATGTAGGGGGCGTTCGATCGAGCGTCTGGCTTGAGCGCTTGTCGGCCTAGCAGAACGGTCGCATTGTTATGCCCGGGTTTTAGGCACCGCTGCAGGCGGCCGGCAGAGCTCTTGTTTGTGCGAAACTGAATGGATCGAGCCCGAGAGAGGGCGAGCAAAGAAAAAACGCAAATCGCTCCGCCTGGCACTGCCGGCGAGAGCGTGGACGTCGCGGCCAGCGACTGTCGAAGCTGAGTACGGCCGCAGGCGATCGCCTCGGTCTTAAACGAATGCGACGAGCACGCGCCGGGCGGCCCAGCAAGGGCCGAGCGCAGCTGTCGCAGCTATCTGGTTGATCCTGCCAGTAGTGATATGCTTGTCTCAAAGATTAAGCCATGCAGGTGCAAGTACGAGTTCTCGTAAAGCGAAACTGCGAATGGCTCATTAAATCAGTCTTGGTTTATTTGGTCTCGTAAGCGAAGTGGATAACTGTGGTAATTCTAGAGCTAATACATGCATTAAGCGCCGACTTCGGGAGGCGCGCTTTTATCAGATCAAAACCGACCGGGTTCGTCCTGTGACGTTTGATGACTCTGGATAACCACGCGGATCGTACGGTCTCTGCACCGACGACGTATCATTCAAGTGTCTGCCCTATCAACTGTCGAAGGTACGCTACGTGCCTACCTTTGTGATAACGGGTAACGGGGAATCAGGGTTCGATTCCGGAGAGGGAGCCTGAGAAACGGCTACCACATCCAAGGAAGGCAGCAGGCGCGCAAATTACCCATTCCCGACACGGGGAGGTAGTGACGAAAAATAACAATACAGGACTCTAACGAGGCCCTGTAATTGGAATGAGTACATCCTAAAACTCTTAACGAGTATCCATTGGAGGGCAAGTCTGGTGCCAGCAGCCGCGGTAATTCCAGCTCCAACAGTGTATGCTAAAGTTGTTGCGGTTGAAAAGCTCGTAGTTGGATTTTGGGCGAGCGCCGCCGGTCCGTCGCAAGGCGTGTCACTGGTTGCGTTCGCCTCACCTTCGGTTCTCCGTCGGTGCTCTTGACTGAGTATCGGCGGTGGCCGATAAGTTTACTTTGAAAAAATTAGAGTGTTCAAAGCAGGCTGTTCGCCTGCATAGTGTTGCATGGAATAATGGAATAGGACCTCGGTTCTATTTTGTTGGTTTTCGGAGCACGAGGTAATGATTAAGAGGGACAGACGGGGGCGTCCGTACTCTGCCGTTAGAGGTGAAATTCTTGGATCGGCGGAAGACGAACTACTGCGAAAGCATTCGCCAAGAATGTTTTCTTTAATCAAGAGCGAAAGTCAGAGGTTCGAAGACGATCAGATACCGTCCTAGTTCTGACTATAAACGATGCCAACTAGCGATCGGGAGGCGTTACCATGACGACCTTTCCGGCAGCTTCCGGGAAACCAAAGTCTTTGGGTTCCGGGGGAAGTATGGTTGCAAAGCTGAAACTTAAAGGAATTGACGGAAGGGCACCACCAGGAGTGGAGCCTGCGGCTTAATTTGACTCAACACGGGGAAACTCACCCGGCCCGGACACAGGTAGGATTGACAGATTGAGAGCTCTTTCTTGATTCTGTGGGTGGTGGTGCATGGCCGTTCTTAGTTGGTGGAGCGATTTGTCTGGTTAATTCCG
>NC_135254.1:22429612-22434612 GCF_964204865.1 Styela clava
GCATGTCAGAGCGAAAGACAGTAATTTCGAATGAGCCAAGAAAGAGCGGTGCGGGGCCGGTCGGAGCGCACCCTTTTCTCGGTGGCTGGCGGGCGAGAGAGTGCTGCGTCGCCGGCATCGGCGTCGAAAGAAGCCGAGCCGAAAAAAGTTAAAGTACAAACGTGCAAGCATACTAACCTAACCCTAGGTAAGGCATGTCAGAGCGAAAGACAGTAAACTCGAATGAGCCAAGAAAGAGCGGTGCGGGGCCGGTCGGAGCGCACCCTTTTCTCGGTGGCTGGCGGGCGAGAGAGTGCTGCGTCGCCGGCATCGGCGTCGAAAGAAGCCGAGCCGAAAAAAGTTAAAGTACAAACGTGCAAGCATACTAACCTAACCCTAGGTAAGGCATGTCAGAGCGAAAGACAGTAATTTCGAATGAGCCAAGAAAGAGCGGTGCGGGGCCGGTCGGAGCGCACCCTTTTCTCGGTGGCTGGCGGGCGAGAGAGTGCTGCGTCGCCGGCATCGGCGTCGAAAGAAGCCGAGCCAAAAAAAGTTAAAGTACAAACGTGCAAGCATACTAACCTAACCCTAGGTAAGGCATGTCAGAGCGAAAGACAGTAAACTCGAATGAGCCATGAAAGAGCGGTGCGGGGCCGGTCGGAGCGCACCCTTTTCTCGGTGGCTGGCGGGCGAGAGAGTGCTGCGTCGCCGGCATCGGCGTCGAAAGAAGCCGAGCCGAAAAAAGTTAAAGTACAAACGTGCAAGCATACTAACCTAACCCTAGGTAAGGCATGTCAGAGCGAAAGACAGTAATTTCGAATGAGCCAAGAAAGAGCGGTGCGGGGCCGGTCGGAGCGCACCCTTTTCTCGGTGGCTGGCGGGCGAGAGAGTGCTGCGTCGCCGGCATCGGCGTCGAAAGAAGCCGAGCCGAAAAAAGTTAAAGTACAAACGCGATGCTAATGAGCGAGCCGTTGTCTCGACTAATATGTAGGGGGCGTTCGATCGAGCGTCTGGCTTGAGCGCTTGTCGGCCTAGCAGAACGGTCGCATTGTTATGCCCGGGTTTTAGGCACCGCTGCAGGCGGCCGGCAGAGCTCTTGTTTGTGCGAAACTGAATGGATCGAGCCCGAGAGAGGGCGAGCAAAGAAAAAACGCAAATCGCTCCGCCTGGCACTGCCGGCGAGAGCGTGGACGTCGCGGCCAGCGACTGTCGAAGCTGAGTACGGCCGCAGGCGATCGCCTCGGTCTTAAACGAATGCGACGAGCACGCGCCGGGCGGCCCAGCAAGGGCCGAGCGCAGCTGTCGCAGCTATCTGGTTGATCCTGCCAGTAGTGATATGCTTGTCTCAAAGATTAAGCCATGCAGGTGCAAGTACGAGTTCTCGTAAAGCGAAACTGCGAATGGCTCATTAAATCAGTCTTGGTTTATTTGGTCTCGTAAGCGAAGTGGATAACTGTGGTAATTCTAGAGCTAATACATGCATTAAGCGCCGACTTCGGGAGGCGCGCTTTTATCAGATCAAAACCGACCGGGTTCGTCCTGTGACGTTTGATGACTCTGGATAACCACGCGGATCGTACGGTCTCTGCACCGACGACGTATCATTCAAGTGTCTGCCCTATCAACTGTCGAAGGTACGCTACGTGCCTACCTTTGTGATAACGGGTAACGGGGAATCAGGGTTCGATTCCGGAGAGGGAGCCTGAGAAACGGCTACCACATCCAAGGAAGGCAGCAGGCGCGCAAATTACCCATTCCCGACACGGGGAGGTAGTGACGAAAAATAACAATACAGGACTCTAACGAGGCCCTGTAATTGGAATGAGTACATCCTAAAACTCTTAACGAGTATCCATTGGAGGGCAAGTCTGGTGCCAGCAGCCGCGGTAATTCCAGCTCCAACAGTGTATGCTAAAGTTGTTGCGGTTGAAAAGCTCGTAGTTGGATTTTGGGCGAGCGCCGCCGGTCCGTCGCAAGGCGTGTCACTGGTTGCGTTCGCCTCACCTTCGGTTCTCCGTCGGTGCTCTTGACTGAGTGTCGGCGGTGGCCGATAAGTTTACTTTGAAAAAATTAGAGTGTTCAAAGCAGGCTGTTCGCCTGCAGAGTGTTGCATGGAATAATGGAATAGGACCTCGGTTCTATTTTGTTGGTTTTCGGAGCACGAGGTAATGATTAAGAGGGACAGACGGGGGCGTCCGTACTCTGCCGTTAGAGGTGAAATTCTTGGATCGGCGGAAGACGAACTACTGCGAAAGCATTCGCCAAGAATGTTTTCTTTAATCAAGAGCGAAAGTCAGAGGTTCGAAGACGATCAGATACCGTCCTAGTTCTGACTATAAACGATGCCAACTAGCGATCGGGAGGCGTTACCATGACGACCTTTCCGGCAGCTTCCGGGAAACCAAAGTCTTTGGGTTCCGGGGGAAGTATGGTTGCAAAGCTGAAACTTAAAGGAATTGACGGAAGGGCACCACCAGGAGTGGAGCCTGCGGCTTAATTTGACTCAACACGGGGAAACTCACCCGGCCCGGACACAGGTAGGATTGACAGATTGAGAGCTCTTTCTTGATTCTGTGGGTGGTGGTGCATGGCCGTTCTTAGTTGGTGGAGCGATTTGTCTGGTTAATTCCGATAACGAACGAGACTCTGGCATGCTAAATAGTTACGCGACCTTCTCGGTCGGCGTCTAACTTCTTAGAGGGACTAGTGGCGTTTAGCCACACGAGATTGAGCAATAACAGGTCTGTGATGCCCTTAGATGTCCGGGGCCGCACGCGCGCTACACTGAGTGAAGCAGCGAGTGTCTAACCTAGGCCGAAAGGTCCGGGTAACCCGTTGAACCTCATTCGTGATTGGGATAGGGACTTGCAATTGTTTCCCTTGAACGAGGAATTCCCAGTAAGCGCAAGTCATCAACTTGCGTTGATTACGTCCCTGCCCTTTGTACACACCGCCCGTCGCTACTACCGATTGAATGGTTTAGTGAGATCCTTGGATCGGCCCCGTCGCGGCTGGCAACGGCCGCGTCGGCGTGTCGAGAAGACGATCAAACTTGATCATTTAGAGGAAGTAAAAGTCGTAACAAGGTTTCCGTAGGTGAACCTGCGGAAGGATCATTACCGAAAGTGGTGGTAGGCCCCGGCCGACCGCGCACTTAATTGTCTTTGGGTGCCGCCGAGAGGGCGGCCGTCAATCGGGGTTCCGCCCCGTGCGACACGCGTAACACGTTGGCATAGCAAGGCAGCCGAGTGCGATGGTGGCTTCTGGGCACCGCGCTCGATGTGCCGCCGGCCCAGCCCGGCGGTCGCTCGGCGCCGTTTGTTGGTGTTTTTGTGCAGTTGTTGTCGGTGGTGGTTTTGTGGTCGATCCCACAGTGTGACGTCCGCGCGCTTCGGCGCCGGGCGAAACGTCGAGGACGACTCTTAACGGTGGATCACTCGGCTCGCGAGTCGATGAAGGACGCAGCCAAGTGCGAGAAGTAATGTGAATTGCAGAACACATTGAACGTCGACCTTCTGAACGCGAATTGCGGTCTCGGGTCAATCCCGGGACCGCGTCTGCCTCAGGGTCGCGTTCGTCCTCACCCGAGGGCCGTCGCCTGGCCTCTGCGAAGACGGCCGGGCGTCGCCCCAAGTTGAAGCGGTCGCCGAGCTTTCTCGGCGCGACCGCGTGTCCCGTACACCGCCGGCCCCTCGACGTGTTCAACTACGTTCGAGGGGCGGGTCCAGGTCGGTCGGTCCGGTCACGAGATCAAGACCGACCGTGGGCCAAGGCGGCGACGGTACGCGCTCGGTCGGCGCCGGCGGCGACGACTTGCGATGCCAGCGGGCCGTGTAAGAAGCGGCCCGCTTGACACATACGACCTGAGTTCAGGCGAGAGCACCCGCTGAATTTAAGCATATTATTAAGCGGAGGAAAAGAAACCAACAGGGATTGCCTGAGTAACGGCGAGTGAACCGGGAAGAGTCCAGCGTCGAATCTGCGCGCTTTTCGAGCGCGCCGAGTTGTGACGTACGGAAGTCCCAGTGCGGCTAACGGCGAGCGCCGGTGTCCTTCTGATCGAGGCCTCGTCCCACGGCGGGTGTTAGGCCCATAGGGGCGCTTGCCTTGGCCGCTTCGGGTCTTCTCGGAGTCGGGTTGTTTGGGAATGCAGCCCAAAGCGGGTGGTAAACTCCACCTAAGACTAAATACGGTCGCGAGACCGATAGCGGACAAGTACCGTGAGGGAAAGTTGAAAAGCACTTTGAAGAGAGAGTTCAAGAGTACGTGAAACCGTTGAGAGGCAAACGGGAGGGCCCGTCAGGTCGCCGGCTCGCTTTCAGTTGGGTGCGGGGGCGCGCCGTCTCGGTTCGCGGACGCTTAAGGCGCCGCTGCCGAGTCGGCTCGCGCACCGTCTCAGCGCACTAGCGACCGGCGCGGGTCACGACCGGTTTGCCGTCGGTCTAAGTCCCCGCGCGAAGGTGGCCTCCGCTCCGGCGGGGGTGTTACAGCGCGCGGGCGGTGCGGCCCGGCGGCGGATCGAGGAATGGATGCCGCGCGCTCTCTGTGTGCGGCCGTCGCCGTTCGGCTGGCTTGTCGTTCGCCTGCACTGTACGCAGTGCCGGTGTTCGGCGGGCTGCCGTTTCGGTGGCGCGCCGTCGACGCGCTCGGGGTCCGTGGCCACGTCGGCCACCCTCCCGACCCGTCTTGAAACACGGACCAAGGAGTCTAACATGAGCGCGAGTCGTCGAGTGGTTCGAGACTCGCAGGCGAAATGAAAGTAAAGGCGGCCTTTGGCCGAACGAGGTCGGACCCGGAGCCCCGTGCGGGCGCCGGCGCACGACCGGCCGATCGCACCCGCTCTGCCGGGGCGGTCGCGCAAGAGCGTCCATGTTGGGACCCGAAAGATGGTGAACTATGCCTGGGAAGGTCGAAGCCAGAGGAAACTCTGGTGGAGGACCGTAGCGATTCTGACGTGCAAATCGATCGTCCTATTTGGGTATAGGGGCGAAAGACTAATCGAACCATCTAGTAGCTGGTTC
>NC_135254.1:22439612-22442112 GCF_964204865.1 Styela clava
GGCTGGCGGGCGAGAGAGTGCTGCGTCGCCGGCATCGGCGTCGAAAGAAGCCGAGCCGAAAAAAGTTAAAGTACAAACGTGCAAGCATACTAACCTAACCCTAGGTAAGGCATGTCAGAGCGAAAGACAGTAAACTCGAATGAGCCAAGAAAGAGCGGTGCGGGGCCGGTCGGAGCGCACCCTTTTCTCGGTGGCTGGCGGGCGAGAGAGTGCTGCGTCGCCGGCATCGGCGTCGAAAGAAGCCGAGCCGAAAAAAGTTAAAGTACAAACGTGCAAGCATACTAACCTAACCCTAGGTAAGGCATGTCAGAGCGAAAGACAGTAATTTCGAATGAGCCAAGAAAGAGCGGTGCGGGGCCGGTCGGAGCGCACCCTTTTCTCGGTGGCTGGCGGGCGAGAGAGTGCTGCGTCGCCGGCATCGGCGTCGAAAGAAGCCGAGCCAAAAAAAGTTAAAGTACAAACGTGCAAGCATACTAACCTAACCCTAGGTAAGGCATGTCAGAGCGAAAGACAGTAAACTCGAATGAGCCATGAAAGAGCGGTGCGGGGCCGGTCGGAGCGCACCCTTTTCTCGGTGGCTGGCGGGCGAGAGAGTGCTGCGTCGCCGGCATCGGCGTCGAAAGAAGCCGAGCCGAAAAAAGTTAAAGTACAAACGTGCAAGCATACTAACCTAACCCTAGGTAAGGCATGTCAGAGCGAAAGACAGTAATTTCGAATGAGCCAAGAAAGAGCGGTGCGGGGCCGGTCGGAGCGCACCCTTTTCTCGGTGGCTGGCGGGCGAGAGAGTGCTGCGTCGCCGGCATCGGCGTCGAAAGAAGCCGAGCCGAAAAAAGTTAAAGTACAAACGCGATGCTAATGAGCGAGCCGTTGTCTCGACTAATATGTAGGGGGCGTTCGATCGAGCGTCTGGCTTGAGCGCTTGTCGGCCTAGCAGAACGGTCGCATTGTTATGCCCGGGTTTTAGGCACCGCTGCAGGCGGCCGGCAGAGCTCTTGTTTGTGCGAAACTGAATGGATCGAGCCCGAGAGAGGGCGAGCAAAGAAAAAACGCAAATCGCTCCGCCTGGCACTGCCGGCGAGAGCGTGGACGTCGCGGCCAGCGACTGTCGAAGCTGAGTACGGCCGCAGGCGATCGCCTCGGTCTTAAACGAATGCGACGAGCACGCGCCGGGCGGCCCAGCAAGGGCCGAGCGCAGCTGTCGCAGCTATCTGGTTGATCCTGCCAGTAGTGATATGCTTGTCTCAAAGATTAAGCCATGCAGGTGCAAGTACGAGTTCTCGTAAAGCGAAACTGCGAATGGCTCATTAAATCAGTCTTGGTTTATTTGGTCTCGTAAGCGAAGTGGATAACTGTGGTAATTCTAGAGCTAATACATGCATTAAGCGCCGACTTCGGGAGGCGCGCTTTTATCAGATCAAAACCGACCGGGTTCGTCCTGTGACGTTTGATGACTCTGGATAACCACGCGGATCGTACGGTCTCTGCACCGACGACGTATCATTCAAGTGTCTGCCCTATCAACTGTCGAAGGTACGCTACGTGCCTACCTTTGTGATAACGGGTAACGGGGAATCAGGGTTCGATTCCGGAGAGGGAGCCTGAGAAACGGCTACCACATCCAAGGAAGGCAGCAGGCGCGCAAATTACCCATTCCCGACACGGGGAGGTAGTGACGAAAAATAACAATACAGGACTCTAACGAGGCCCTGTAATTGGAATGAGTACATCCTAAAACTCTTAACGAGTATCCATTGGAGGGCAAGTCTGGTGCCAGCAGCCGCGGTAATTCCAGCTCCAACAGTGTATGCTAAAGTTGTTGCGGTTGAAAAGCTCGTAGTTGGATTTTGGGCGAGCGCCGCCGGTCCGTCGCAAGGCGTGTCACTGGTTGCGTTCGCCTCACCTTCGGTTCTCCGTCGGTGCTCTTGACTGAGTGTCGGCGGTGGCCGATAAGTTTACTTTGAAAAAATTAGAGTGTTCAAAGCAGGCTGTTCGCCTGCATAGTGTTGCATGGAATAATGGAATAGGACCTCGGTTCTATTTTGTTGGTTTTCGGAGCACGAGGTAATGATTAAGAGGGACAGACGGTGGCGTCCGTACTCTGCCGTTAGAGGTGAAATTCTTGGATCGGCGGAAGACGAACTACTGCGAAAGCATTCGCCAAGAATGTTTTCTTTAATCAAGAGCGAAAGTCAGAGGTTCGAAGACGATCAGATACCGTCCTAGTTCTGACTATAAACGATGCCAACTAGCGACCGGCAGCTTCCGGGAAACCAAAGTCTTTGGGTTCCGGGGGAAGTATGGTTGCAAAGCTGAAACCTAAAGGAATTGACGGAAGGGCACCACCAGGAGTGGAGCCTGCGGCTTAATTTGACTCAACACGGGGAAACTCACCCGGCCCGGACACAGGTAGGATTGACAGATTGAGAGCTCTTTCTTGATTCTGTGGGTGGTGGTGCATGGCCGTTCTTAGTTGGTGGAGCGATTTGTCTGGTTAATTCCG
>NC_135254.1:22457112-22459612 GCF_964204865.1 Styela clava
GGCGTCGAAAGAAGCCGAGCCGAAAAAAGTTAAAGTACAAACGTGCAAGCATACTAACCTAACCCTAGGTAAGGCATGTCAGAGCGAAAGACAGTAATTTCGAATGAGCCAAGAAAGAGCGGTGCGGGGCCGGTCGGAGCGCACCCTTTTCTCGGTGGCTGGCGGGCGAGAGAGTGCTGCGTCGCCGGCATCGGCGTCGAAAGAAGCCGAGCCGAAAAAAGTTAAAGTACAAACGTGCAAGCATACTAACCTAACCCTAGGTAAGGCATGTCAGAGCGAAAGACAGTAAACTCGAATGAGCCAAGAAAGAGCGGTGCGGGGCCGGTCGGAGCGCACCCTTTTCTCGGTGGCTGGCGGGCGAGAGAGTGCTGCGTCGCCGGCATCGGCGTCGAAAGAAGCCGAGCCGAAAAAAGTTAAAGTACAAACGTGCAAGCATACTAACCTAGCCCTAGGTAAGGCATGTCAGAGCGAAAGACAGTAATTTCGAATGAGCCAAGAAAGAGCGGTGCGGGGCCGGTCGGAGCGCACCCTTTTCTCGGTGGCTGGCCGGCGAGAGAGTGCTGCGTCGCCGGCATCGGCGTCGAAAGAAGCCGAGCCGAAAAAAGTTAAAGTACAAACGTGCAAGCATACTAACCTAACCCTAGGTAAGGCATGTCAGAGCGAAAGACAGTAAACTCGAATGAGCCAAGAAAGAGCGGTGCGGGGCCGGTCGGAGCGCACCCTTTTCTCGGTGGCTGGCGGGCGAGAGAGTGCTGCGTCGCCGGCATCGGCGTCGAAAGAAGCCGAGCCGAAAAAAGTTAAAGTACAAACGTGCAAGCATACTAACCTAACCCTAGGTAAGGCATGTCAGAGCGAAAGACAGTAATTTCGAATGAGCCAAGAAAGAGCGGTGCGGGGCCGGTCGGAGCGCACCCTTTTCTCGGTGGCTGGCGGGCGAGAGAGTGCTGCGTCGCCGGCATCGGCGTCGAAAGAAGCCGAGCCAAAAAAAGTTAAAGTACAAACGTGCAAGCATACTAACCTAACCCTAGGTAAGGCATGTCAGAGCGAAAGACAGTAAACTCGAATGAGCCATGAAAGAGCGGTGCGGGGCCGGTCGGAGCGCACCCTTTTCTCGGTGGCTGGCGGGCGAGAGAGTGCTGCGTCGCCGGCATCGGCGTCGAAAGAAGCCGAGCCGAAAAAAGTTAAAGTACAAACGTGCAAGCATACTAACCTAACCCTAGGTAAGGCATGTCAGAGCGAAAGACAGTAATTTCGAATGAGCCAAGAAAGAGCGGTGCGGGGCCGGTCGGAGCGCACCCTTTTCTCGGTGGCTGGCGGGCGAGAGAGTGCTGCGTCGCCGGCATCGGCGTCGAAAGAAGCCGAGCCGAAAAAAGTTAAAGTACAAACGCGATGCTAATGAGCGAGCCGTTGTCTCGACTAATATGTAGGGGGCGTTCGATCGAGCGTCTGGCTTGAGCGCTTGTCGGCCTAGCAGAACGGTCGCATTGTTATGCCCGGGTTTTAGGCACCGCTGCAGGCGGCCGGCAGAGCTCTTGTTTGTGCGAAACTGAATGGATCGAGCCCGAGAGAGGGCGAGCAAAGAAAAAACGCAAATCGCTCCGCCTGGCACTGCCGGCGAGAGCGTGGACGTCGCGGCCAGCGACTGTCGAAGCTGAGTACGGCCGCAGGCGATCGCCTCGGTCTTAAACGAATGCGACGAGCACGCGCCGGGCGGCCCAGCAAGGGCCGAGCGCAGCTGTCGCAGCTATCTGGTTGATCCTGCCAGTAGTGATTTGCTTGTCTCAAAGATTAAGCCATGCAGGTGCAAGTACGAGTTCTCGTAAAGCGAAACTGCGAATGGCTCATTAAATCAGTCTTGGTTTATTTGGTCTCGTAAGCGAAGTGGATAACTGTGGTAATTCTAGAGCTAATACATGCATTAAGCGCCGACTTCGGGAGGCGCGCTTTTATCAGATCAAAACCGACCGGGTTCGTCCTGTGACGTTTGATGACTCTGGATAACCACGCGGATCGTACGGTCTCTGCACCGACGACGTATCATTCAAGTGTCTGCCCTATCAACTGTCGAAGGTACGCTACGTGCCTACCTTTGTGATAACGGGTAACGGGGAATCAGGGTTCGATTCCGGAGAGGGAGCCTGAGAAACGGCTACCACATCCAAGGAAGGCAGCAGGCGCGCAAATTACCCATTCCCGACACGGGGAGGTAGTGACGAAAAATAACAATACAGGACTCTAACGAGGCCCTGTAATTGGAATGAGTACATCCTAAAACTCTTAACGAGTATCCATTGGAGGGCAAGTCTGGTGCCAGCAGCCGCGGTAATTCCAGCTCCAACAGTGTATGCTAAAGTTGTTGCGGTTGAAAAGCTCGTAGTTGGATTTTGGGCGAGCGCCGCCGGTCCGTCGCAAGGCGTGTCACTGGTTGCGTTCGCCTCACCTTCGGTTCTCCGTCGGTGCTCTTGACTGAGTGTCGGCGGTGGCCGATAAGTTTACTTTG
>NC_135254.1:22467112-22469612 GCF_964204865.1 Styela clava
AGCGAAAGACAGTAATTTCGAATGAGCCAAGAAAGAGCGGTGCGGGGCCGGTCGGAGCGCACCCTTTTCTCGGTGGCTGGCGGGCGAGAGAGTGCTGCGTCGCCGGCATCGGCGTCGAAAGAAGCCGAGCCAAAAAAAGTTAAAGTACAAACGTGCAAGCATACTAACCTAACCCTAGGTAAGGCATGTCAGAGCGAAAGACAGTAAACTCGAATGAGCCATGAAAGAGCGGTGCGGGGCCGGTCGGAGCGCACCCTTTTCTCGGTGGCTGGCGGGCGAGAGAGTGCTGCGTCGCCGGCATCGGCGTCGAAAGAAGCCGAGCCGAAAAAAGTTAAAGTACAAACGTGCAAGCATACTAACCTAACCCTAGGTAAGGCATGTCAGAGCGAAAGACAGTAATTTCGAATGAGCCAAGAAAGAGCGGTGCGGGGCCGGTCGGAGCGCACCCTTTTCTCGGTGGCTGGCGGGCGAGAGAGTGCTGCGTCGCCGGCATCGGCGTCGAAAGAAGCCGAGCCGAAAAAAGTTAAAGTACAAACGCGATGCTAATGAGCGAGCCGTTGTCTCGACTAATATGTAGGGGGCGTTCGATCGAGCGTCTGGCTTGAGCGCTTGTCGGCCTAGCAGAACGGTCGCATTGTTATGCCCGGGTTTTAGGCACCGCTGCAGGCGGCCGGCAGAGCTCTTGTTTGTGCGAAACTGAATGGATCGAGCCCGAGAGAGGGCGAGCAAAGAAAAAACGCAAATCGCTCCGCCTGGCACTGCCGGCGAGAGCGTGAACGTCGCGGCCAGCGACTGTCGAAGCTGAGTACGGCCGCAGGCGATCGCCTCGGTCTTAAACGAATGCGACGAGCACGCGCCGGGCGGCCCAGCAAGGGCCGAGCGCAGCTGTCGCAGCTATCTGGTTGATCCTGCCAGTAGTGATATGCTTGTCTCAAAGATTAAGCCATGCAGGTGCAAGTACGAGTTCAGGGTTCGATTCCGGAGAGGGAGCCTGAGAAACGGCTACCACATCCAAGGAAGGCAGCAGGCGCGCAAATTACCCATTCCCGACACGGGGAGGTAGTGACGAAAAATAACAATACAGGACTCTAACGAGGCCCTGTAATTGGAATGAGTACATCCTAAAACTCTTAACGAGTATCCATTGGAGGGCAAGTCTGGTGCCAGCAGCCGCGGTAATTCCAGCTCCAACAGTGTATGCTAAAGTTGTTGCGGTTGAAAAGCTCGTAGTTGGATTTTGGGCGAGCGCCGCCGGTCCGTCGCAAGGCGTGTCACTGGTTGCGTTCGCCTCACCTTCGGTTCTCCGTCGGTGCTCTTGACTGAGTGTCGGCGGTGGCCGATAAGTTTACTTTGAAAAAATTAGAGTGTTCAAAGCAGGCTGTTCGCCTGCATAGTGTTGCATGGAATAATGGAATAGGACCTCGGTTCTATTTTGTTGGTTTTCGGAGCACGAGGTAATGATTAAGAGGGACAGACGGGGGCGTCCGTACTCTGCCGTTAGAGGTGAAATTCTTGGATCGGCGGAAGACGAACTACTGCGAAAGCATTCGCCAAGAATGTTTTCTTTAATCAAGAGCGAAAGTCAGAGGTTCGAAGACGATCAGATACCGTCCTAGTTCTGACTATAAACGATGCCAACTAGCGATCGGGAGGCGTTACCATGACGACCTTTCCGGCAGCTTCCGGGAAACCAAAGTCTTTGGGTTCCGGGGGAAGAATGGTTGCAAAGCTGAAACTTAAAGGAATTGACGGAAGGGCACCACCAGGAGTGGAGCCTGCGGCTTAATTTGACTCAACACGGGGAAACTCACCCGGCCCGGACACAGGTAGGATTGACAGATTGAGAGCTCTTTCTTGATTCTGTGGGTGGTGGTGCATGGCCGTTCTTAGTTGGTGGAGCGATTTGTCTGGTTAATTCCGATAACGAACGAGACTCTGGCATGCTAAATAGTTACGCGACCTTCTCGGTCGGCGTCTAACTTCTTAGAGGGACTAGTGGCGTTTAGCCACACGAGATTGAGCAATAACAGGTCTGTGATGCCCTTAGATGTCCGGGGCCGCACGCGCGCTACACTGAGTGAAGCAGCGAGTGTCTAACCTAGGCCGAAAGGTCCGGGTAACCCGTTGAACCTCATTCGTGATTGGGATAGGTACTTGCAATTGTTTCCCTTGAACGAGGAATTCCCAGTAAGCGCAAGTCATCAACTTGCGTTGATTACGTCCCTGCCCTTTGTACACACCGCCCGTCGCTACTACCGATTGAATGGTTTAGTGAGATCCTTGGATCGGCCCCGTCGCGGCTGGCAACGGCCGCGTCGGCGTGTCGAGAAGACGATCAAACTTGATCATTTAGAGGAAGTAAAAGTCGTAACAAGGTTTCCGTAGGTGAACCTGCGGAAGGATCATTACCGAAAGTGGTGGTAGGCCCCGGCCGACCGCGCACTTAATTGTCTTTGGGTGCCGCCGAGAGGGCGGCCGTCAATCGGGGTTCCGCCCCGTG
>NC_135254.1:22477112-22479612 GCF_964204865.1 Styela clava
GATCGTACGGTCTCTGCACCGACGACGTATCATTCAAGTGTCTGCCCTATCAACTGTCGAAGGTACGCTACGTGCCTACCTTTGTGATAACGGGTAACGGGGAATCAGGGTTCGATTCCGGAGAGGGAGCCTGAGAAACGGCTACCACATCCAAGGAAGGCAGCAGGCGCGCAAATTACCCATTCCCGACACGGGGAGGTAGTGACGAAAAATAACAATACAGGACTCTAACGAGGCCCTGTAATTGGAATGAGTACATCCTAAAACTCTTAACGAGTATCCATTGGAGGGCAAGTCTGGTGCCAGCAGCCGCGGTAATTCCAGCTCCAACAGTGTATGCTAAAGTTGTTTCGGTTGAAAAGCTCGTAGTTGGATTTTGGGCGAGCGCCGCCGGTCCGTCGCAAGGCGTGTCACTGGTTGCGTTCGCCTCACCTTCGGTTCTCCGTCGGTGCTCTTGACTGAGTGTCGGCGGTGGCCGATAAGTTTACTTTGAAAAAATTAGAGTGTTCAAAGCAGGCTGTTCGCCTGCATAGTGTTGCATGGAATAATGGAATAGGACCTCGGTTCTATTTTGTTGGTTTTCGGAGCACGAGGTAATGATTAAGAGGGACAGACGGGGGCGTCCGTACTCTGCCGTTAGAGGTGAAATTCTTGGATCGGCGGAAGACGAACTACTGCGAAAGCATTCGCCAAGAATGTTTTCTTTAATCAAGAGCGAAAGTCAGAGGTTCGAAGACGATCAGATACCGTCCTAGTTCTGACTATAAACGATGCCAACTAGCGATCGGGAGGCGTTACCATGACGACCTTTCCGGCAGCTTCCGGGAAACCAAAGTCTTTGGGTTCCGGGGGAAGTATGGTTGCAAAGCTGAAACTTAAAGGAATTGACGGAAGGGCACCACCAGGAGTGGAGCCTGCGGCTTAATTTGACTCAACACGGGGAAACTCACCCGGCCCGGACACAGGTAGGATTGACAGATTGAGAGCTCTTTCTTGATTCTGTGGGTGGTGGTGCATGGCCGTTCTTAGTTGGTGGAGCGATTTGTCTGGTTAATTCCGATAACGAACGAGACTCTGGCATGCTAAATAGTTACGCGACCTTCTCGGTCGGCGTCTAACTTCTTAGAGGGACTAGTGGCGTTTAGCCACACGAGATTGAGCAATAACAGGTCTGTGATGCCCTTAGATGTCCGGGGCCGCACGCGCGCTACACTGAGTGAAGCAGCGAGTGTCTAACCTAGGCCGAAAGGTCCGGGTAACCCGTTGAACCTCATTCGTGATTGGGATAGGGACTTGCAATTGTTTCCCTTGAACGAGGAATTCCCAGTAAGCGCAAGTCATCAACTTGCGTTGATTACGTCCCTGCCCTTTGTACACACCGCCCGTCGCTACTACCGATTGAATGGTTTAGTGAGATCCTTGGATCGGCCCCGTCGCGGCTGGCAACGGCCGCGTCGGCGTGTCGAGAAGACGATCAAACTTGATCATTTAGAGGAAGTAAAAGTCGTAACAAGGTTTCCGTAGGTGAACCTGCGGAAGGATCATTACCGAAAGTGGTGGTAGGCCCCGGCCGACCGCGCACTTAATTGTCTTTGGGTGCCGCCGAGAGGGCGGCCGTCAATCGGGGTTCCGCCCCGTGCGACACGCGTAACACGTTGGCATAGCAAGGCAGCCGAGTGCGATGGTGGCTTCTGGGCACCGCGCTCGATGTGCCGCCGGCCCATCCCGGCGGTCGCTCGGCGCCGTTTGTTGGTGTTTTTGTGCAGTTGTTGTCGGTGGTGGTTTTGTGGTCGATCCCACAGTGTGACGTCCGCGCGCTTCGGCGCCGGGCGAAACGTCGAGGACGACTCTTAACGGTGGATCACTCGGCTCGCGAGTCGATGAAGGACGCAGCCAAGTGCGAGAAGTAATGTGAATTGCAGAACACATTGAACGTCGACCTTCTGAACGCGAATTGCGGTCTCGGGTCAATCCCGGGACCGCGTCTGCCTCAGGGTCGCGTTCGTCCTCACCCGAGGGCCGTCGCCTGGCCTCTGCGAAGACGGCCGGGCGTCGCCCCAAGTTGAAGCGGTCGCCGAGCTTTCTCGGCGCGACCGCGTGTCCCGTACACCGCCGGCCCCTCGACGTGTTCAACTACGTTCGAGGGGCGGGTCCAGGTCGGTCGGTCCGGTCACGAGATCAAGACCGACCGTGGGCCAAGGCGGCGACGGTACGCGCTCGGTCGGCGCCGGCGGCGACGACTTGCGATGCCAGCGGGCCGTGTAAGAAGCGGCCCGCTTGACACATACGACCTGAGTTCAGGCGAGAGCACCCGCTGAATTTAAGCATATTATTAAGCGGAGGAAAAGAAACCAACAGGGATTCCCTGAGTAACGGCGAGTGAACCGGGAAGAGTCCAGCGTCGAATCTGCGCGCTTTTCGAGCGCGCCGAGTTGTGACGTACGGAAGTCCCAGTGCGGCTAACGGCGAGCGCCGGTGTCCTTCTGATCGAGGCCTCGTC
>NC_135254.1:22484612-22487112 GCF_964204865.1 Styela clava
GAGAGAGTGCTGCGTCGCCGGCATCGGCGTCGAAAGAAGCCGAGCCGAAAAAAGTTAAAGTACAAACGTGCAAGCATACTAACCTAACCCTAGGTAAGGCATGTCAGAGCGAAAGACAGTAATTTCGAATGAGCCAAGAAAGAGCAGTGCGGGGCCGGTCGGAGCGCACCCTTTTCTCGGTGGCTGGCGGGCGAGAGAGTGCTGCGTCGCCGGCATCGGCGTCGAAAGAAGCCGAGCCGAAAAAAGTTAAAGTACAAACGTGCAAGCATACTAACCTAACCCTAGGTAAGGCATGTCAGAGCGAAAGACAGTAATTTCGAATGAGCCAAGAAAGAGCGGTGCGGGGCCGGTCGGAGCGCACCCTTTTCTCGGTGGCTGGCGGGCGAGAGAGTGCTGCGTCGCCGGCATCGGCGTCGAAAGAAGCCGAGCCGAAAAAAGTTAAAGTACAAACGTGCAAGCATACTAACCTAACCCTAGGTAAGGCATGTCAGAGCGAAAGACAGTAAACTCGAATGAGCCAAGAAAGAGCGGTGCGGGGCCGGTCGGAGCGCACCCTTTTCTCGGTGGCTGGCGGGCGAGAGAGTGCTGCGTCGCCGGCATCGGCGTCGAAAGAAGCCGAGCCGAAAAAAGTTAAAGTACAAACGTGCAAGCATACTAACCTAGCCCTAGGTAAGGCATGTCAGAGCGAAAGACAGTAATTTCGAATGAGCCAAGAAAGAGCGGTGCGGGGCCGGTCGGAGCGCACCCTTTTCTCGGTGGCTGGCGGGCGAGAGAGTGCTGCGTCGCCGGCATCGGCGTCGAAAGAAGCCGAGCCGAAAAAAGTTAAAGTACAAACGTGCAAGCATACTAACCTAACCCTAGGTAAGGCATGTCAGAGCGAAAGACAGTAAACTCGAATGAGCCAAGAAAGAGCGGTGCGGGGCCGGTCGGAGCGCACCCTTTTCTCGGTGGCTGGCGGGCGAGAGAGTGCTGCGTCGCCGGCATCGGCGTCGAAAGAAGCCGAGCCAAAAAAAGTTAAAGTACAAACGTGCAAGCATACTAACCTAACCCTAGGCAAGGCATGTCAGAGCGAAAGACAGTAAACTCGAATGAGCCAAGAAAGAGCGGTGCGGGGCCGGTCGGAGCGCACCCTTTTCTCGGTGGCTGGCGGGCGAGAGAGTGCTGCGTCGCCGGCATCGGCGTCGAAAGAAGCCGAGCCGAAAAAAGTTAAAGTACAAACGTGCAAGCATACTAACCTAACCCTAGGTAAGGCATGTCAGAGCGAAAGACAGTAATTTCGAATGAGCCAAGAAAGAGCGGTGCGGGGCCGGTCGGAGCGCACCCTTTTCTCGGTGGCTGGCGGGCGAGAGAGTGCTGCGTCGCCGGCATCGGCGTAGAAAGAAGCCGAGCCAAAAAAAGTTAAAGTACAAACGTGCAAGCATACTAACCTAACCCTAGGTAAGGCATGTCAGAGCGAAAGACAGTAAACTCGAATGAGCCATGAAAGAGCGGTGCGGGGCCGGTCGGAGCGCAACCTTTTCTCGGTGGCTGGCGGGCGAGAGAGTGCTGCGTCGCCGGCATCGGCGTCGAAAGAAGCCGAGCCGAAAAAAGTTAAAGTACAAACGTGCAAGCATACTAACCTAACCCTAGGTAAGGCATGTCAGAGCGAAAGACAGTAATTTCGAATGAGCCAAGAAAGAGCGGTGCGGGGCCGGTCGGAGCGCACCCTTTTCTCGGTGGCTGGCGGGCGAGAGAGTGCTGCGTCGCCGGCATCGGCGTCGAAAGAAGCCGAGCCGAAAAAAGTTAAAGTACAAACGCGATGCTAATGAGCGAGCCGTTGTCTCGACTAATATGTAGGGGGCGTTCGATCGAGCGTCTGGCTTGAGCGCTTGTCGGCCTAGCAGAACGGTCGCATTGTTATGCCCGGGTTTTAGGCACCGCTGCAGGCGGCCGGCAGAGCTCTTGTTTGTGCGAAACTGAATGGATCGAGCCCGAGAGAGGGCGAGCAAAGAAAAAACGCAAATCGCTCCGCCTGGCACTGCCGGCGAGAGCGTGGACGTCGCGGCCAGCGACTGTCGAAGCTGAGTACGGCCGCAGGCGATCGCCTCGGTCTTAAACGAATGCGACGAGCACGCGCCGGGCGGCCCAGCAAGGGCCGAGCGCAGCTGTCGCAGCTATCTGGTTGATCCTGCCAGTAGTGATATGCTTGTCTCAAAGATTAAGCCATGCAGGTGCAAGTACGAGTTCTCGTAAAGCGAAACTGCGAATGGCTCATTAAATCAGTCTTGGTTTATTTGGTCTCGTAAGCGAAGTGGATAACTGTGGTAATTCTAGAGCTAATACATGCATTAAGCGCCGACTTCGGGAGGCGCGCTTTTATCAGATCAAAACCGACCGGGTTCGTCCTGTGACGTTTGATGACTCTGGATAACCACGCGGATCGTACGGTCTCTGCACCGACGACGTATCATTCAAGTGTCTGCCCTATCAACTGTCGAAGGTACGCTACGTGCCTACCTTT
>NC_135254.1:22494612-22497112 GCF_964204865.1 Styela clava
ACCTAACCCTAGGTAAGGCATGTCAGAGCGAAAGACAGTAATTTCGAATGAGCCAAGAAAGAGCAGTGCGGGGCCGGTCGGAGCGCACCCTTTTCTCGGTGGCTGGCGGGCGAGAGAGTGCTGCGTCGCCGGCATCGGCGTCGAAAGAAGCCGAGCCGAAAAAAGTTAAAGTACAAACGTGCAAGCATACTAACCTAACCCTAGGTAAGGCATGTCAGAGCGAAAGACAGTAATTTCGAATGAGCCAAGAAAGAGCGGTGCGGGGCCGGTCGGAGCGCACCCTTTTCTCGGTGGCTGGCGGGCGAGAGAGTGCTGCGTCGCCGGCATCGGCGTCGAAAGAAGCCGAGCCGAAAAAAGTTAAAGTACAAACGTGCAAGCATACTAACCTAACCCTAGGTAAGGCATGTCAGAGCGAAAGACAGTAAACTCGAATGAGCCAAGAAAGAGCGGTGCGGGGCCGGTCGGAGCGCACCCTTTTCTCGGTGGCTGGCGGGCGAGAGAGTGCTGCGTCGCCGGCATCGGCGTCGAAAGAAGCCGAGCCAAAAAAAGTTAAAGTACAAACGTGCAAGCATACTAACCTAACCCTAGGTAAGGCATGTCAGAGCGAAAGACAGTAAACTCGAATGAGCCAAGAAAGAGCGGTGCGGGGCCGGTCGGAGCGCACCCTTTTCTCGGTGGCTGGCGGGCGAGAGAGTGCTGCGTCGCCGGCATCGGCGTCGAAAGAAGCCGAGCCGAAAAAAGTTAAAGTACAAACGTGCAAGCATACTAACCTAGCCCTAGGTAAGGCATGTCAGAGCGAAAGACAGTAATTTCGAATGAGCCAAGAAAGAGCGGTGCGGGGCCGGTCGGAGCGCACCCTTTTCTCGGTGGCTGGCGGGCGAGAGAGTGCTGCGTCGCCGGCATCGGCGTCGAAAGAAGCCGAGCCGAAAAAAGTTAAAGTACAAACGTGCAAGCATACTAACCTAACCCTAGGTAAGGCATGTCAGAGCGAAAGACAGTAAACTCGAATGAGCCAAGAAAGAGCGGTGCGGGGCCGGTCGGAGCGCACCCTTTTCTCGGTGGCTGGCGGGCGAGAGAGTGCTGCGTCGCCGGCATCGGCGTCGAAAGAAGCCGAGCCAAAAAAAGTTAAAGTACAAACGTGCAAGCATACTAACCTAACCCTAGGTAAGGCATGTCAGAGCGAAAGACAGTAAACTCGAATGAGCCATGAAAGAGCGGTGCGGGGCCGGTCGGAGCGCAACCTTTTCTCGGTGGCTGGCGGGCGAGAGAGTGCTGCGTCGCCGGCATCGGCGTCGAAAGAAGCCGAGCCGAAAAAAGTTAAAGTACAAACGTGCAAGCATACTAACCTAACCCTAGGTAAGGCATGTCAGAGCGAAAGACAGTAATTTCGAATGAGCCAAGAAAGAGCGGTGCGGGGCCGGTCGGAGCGCACCCTTTTCTCGGTGGCTGGCGGGCGAGAGAGTGCTGCGTCGCCGGCATCGGCGTCGAAAGAAGCCGAGCCGAAAAAAGTTAAAGTACAAACGCGATGCTAATGAGCGAGCCGTTGTCTCGACTAATATGTAGGGGGCGTTCGATCGAGCGTCTGGCTTGAGCGCTTGTCGGCCTAGCAGAACGGTCGCATTGTTATGCCCGGGTTTTAGGCACCGCTGCAGGCGGCCGGCAGAGCTCTTGTTTGTGCGAAACTGAATGGATCGAGCCCGAGAGAGGGCGAGCAAAGAAAAAACGCAAATCGCTCCGCCTGGCACTGCCGGCGAGAGCGTGGACGTCGCGGCCAGCGACTGTCGAAGCTGAGTACGGCCGCAGGCGATCGCCTCGGTCTTAAACGAATGCGACGAGCACGCGCCGGGCGGCCCAGCAAGGGCCGAGCGGAGCTGTCGCAGCTATCTGGTTGATCCTGCCAGTAGTGATATGCTTGTCTCAAAGATTAAGCCATGCAGGTGCAAGTACGAGTTCTCGTAAAGCGAAACTGCGAATGGCTCATTAAATCAGTCTTGGTTTATTTGGTCTCGTAAGCGAAGTGGATAACTGTGGTAATTCTAGAGCTAATACATGCATTAAGCGCCGACTTCGGGAGGCGCGCTTTTATCAGATCAAAACCGACCGGGTTCGTCCTGTGACGTTTGATGACTCTGGATAACCACGCGGATCGTACGGTCTCTGCACCGACGACGTATCATTCAAGTGTCTGCCCTATCAACTGTCGAAGGTACGCTACGTGCCTACCTTTGTGATAACGGGTAACGGGGAATCAGGGTTCGATTCCGGAGAGGGAGCCTGAGAAACGGCTACCACATCCAAGGAAGGCAGCAGGCGCGCAAATTACCCATTCCCGACACGGGGAGGTAGTGACGAAAAATAACAATACAGGACTCTAACGAGGCCCTGTAATTGGAATGAGTACATCCTAAAACTCTTAACGAGTATCCATTGGAGGGCAAGTCTGGTGCCAGCAGCCGCGGTAATTCCAGCTCCAACAGTGTATGCTAAAGTTGTTGCGGTT
>NC_135254.1:22512112-22514612 GCF_964204865.1 Styela clava
CGCAATACGAAAAGGGGGCGTCGCCGCCGCCCATTGGATCGCACAATTTCGCAATACGACCAGGTCCAAACTAACCAAACCAAAAAAGTTCAAGAGACCGCACGTGCAAGCATACTAACCTAACCCTAGGTAAGGTGTGTTAGAGCGAAAGACAGTAAACTCGAATGAGCCAAGAAAGAGCGGTGCGGGGCCGGTCGGAGCGCACCCTTTTCTCGGTGGCTGGCGGGCGAGAGAGTGCTGCGTCGCCGGCATCGGCGTCGAAAGAAGCCGAGCCGAAAAAAGTTAAAGTACAAACGTGCAAGCATACTAACCTAACCCTAGGTAAGGCATGTCAGAGCGAAAGACAGTAATTTCGAATGAGCCAAGAAAGAGCGGTGCGGGGCTGGTCGGAGCGCACCCTTTTCTCGGTGGCTGGCGGGCGAGAGAGTGCTGCGTCGCCGGCATCGGCGTCGAAAGAAGCCGAGCCGAAAAAAGTTAAAGTACAAACGTGCAAGCATACTAACCTAACCCTAGGTAAGGCATGTCAGAGCGAAAGACAGTAATTTCGAATGAGCCAAGAAAGAGCGGTGCGGGGCCGGTCGGAGCGCACCCTTTTCTCGGTGGCTGGCGGGCGAGAGAGTGCTGCGTCGCCGGCATCGGCGTCGAAAGAAGCCGAGCCGAAAAAAGTTAAAGTACAAACGTGCAAGCATACTAACCTAACCCTAGGTAAGGCATGTCAGAGCGAAAGACAGTAAACTCGAATGAGCCAAGAAAGAGCGGTGCGGGGCCGGTCGGAGCGCACCCTTTTCTCGGTGGCTGGCGGGCGAGAGAGTGCTGCGTCGCCGGCATCGGCGTCGAAAGAAGCCGAGCCAAAAAAAGTTAAAGTACAAACGTGCAAGCATACTAACCTAACCCTAGGTAAGGCATGTCAGACCGAAAGACAGTAAACTCGAATGAGCCAAGAAAGAGCGGTGCGGCGCCGGTCGGAGCGCACCCTTTTCTCGGTGGCTGGCGGGCGAGAGAGTGCTGCGTCGCCGGCATCGGCGTCGAAAGAAGCCGAGCCGAAAAAAGTTAAAGTACAAACGTGCAAGCATACTAACCTAGCCCTAGGTAAGGCATGTCAGAGCGAAAGACAGTAATTTCGAATGAGCCAAGAAAGAGCGGTGCGGGGCCGGTCGGAGCGCACCCTTTTCTCGGTGGCTGGCGGGCGAGAGAGTGCTGCGTCGCCGGCATCGGCGTCGAAAGAAGCCGAGCCGAAAAAAGTTAAAGTACAAACGTGCAAGCATACTAACCTAACCCTAGGTAAGGCATGTCAGAGCGAAAGACAGTAAACTCGAATGAGCCAAGAAAGAGCGGTGCGGGGCCGGTCGGAGCGCACCCTTTTCTCGGTGGCTGGCGGGCGAGAGAGTGCTGCGTCGCCGGCATCGGCGTCGAAAGAAGCCGAGCCGAAAAAAGTTAAAGTACAAACGCGATGCTAATGAGCGAGCCGTTGTCTCGACTAATATGTAGGGGGCGTTCGATCGAGCGTCTGGCTTGAGCGCTTGTCGGCCTAGCAGAACGGTCGCATTGTTATGCCCGGGTTTTAGGCACCGCTGCAGGCGGCCGGCAGAGCTCTTGTTTGTGCGAAACTGAATGGATCGAGCCCGAGAGAGGGCGAGCAAAGAAAAAACGCAAATCGCTCCGCCTGGCACTGCCGGCGAGAGCGTGGACGTCGCGGCCAGCGACTGTCGAAGCTGAGTACGGCCGCAGGCGATCGCCTCGGTCTTAAACGAATGCGACGAGCACGCGCCGGGCGGCCCAGCAAGGGCCGAGCGCAGCTGTCGCAGCTATCTGGTTGATCCTGCCAGTAGTGATATGCTTGTCTCAAAGATTAAGCCATGCAGGTGCAAGTACGAGTTCTCGTAAAGCGAAACTGCGAATGGCTCATTAAATCAGTCTTGGTTTATTTGGTCTCGTAAGCGAAGTGGATAACTGTGGTAATTCTAGAGCTAATACATGCATTAAGCGCCGACTTCGGGAGGCGCGCTTTTATCAGATCAAAACCGACCGGGTTCGTCCTGTGACGTTTGATGACTCTGGATAACCACGCGGATCGTACGGTCTCTGCACCGACGACGTATCATTCAAGTGTCTGCCCTATCAACTGTCGAAGGTACGCTACGTGCCTACCTTTGTGATAACGGGTAACGGGGAATCAGGGTTCGATTCCGGAGAGGGAGCCTGAGAAACGGCTACCACATCCAAGGAAGGCAGCAGGCGCGCAAATTACCCATTCCCGACACGGGGAGGTAGTGACGAAAAATAACAATACAGGACTCTAACGAGGCCCTGTAATTGGAATGAGTACATCCTAAAACTCTTAACGAGTATCCATTGGAGGGCAAGTCTGGTGCCAGCAGCCGCGGTAATTCCAGCTCCAACAGTGTATGCTAAAGTTGTTGCGGTTGAAAAGCTCGTAGTTGGATTTTGGGCGAGCGCCGCCGGTCCGTCGCAAGGCGTGTCACTGGTTGCGTTCGCCTCA
>NC_135254.1:22522112-22524612 GCF_964204865.1 Styela clava
GAAAAAAGTTAAAGTACAAACGTGCAAGCATACTAACCTAACCCTAGGTAAGGCATGTCAGAGCGAAAGACAGTAATTTCGAATGAGCCAAGAAAGAGCGGTGCGGGGCCGGTCGGAGCGCACCCTTTTCTCGGTGGCTGGCGGGCGAGAGAGTGCTGCGTCGCCGGCATCGGCGTCGAAAGAAGCCGAGCCAAAAAAAGTTAAAGTACAAACGTGCAAGCATACTAACCTAACCCTAGGTAAGGCATGTCAGAGCGAAAGACAGTAAACTCGAATGAGCCATGAAAGAGCGGTGCGGGGCCGGTCGGAGCGCACCCTTTTCTCGGTGGCTGGCGGGCGAGAGAGTGCTGCGTCGCCGGCATCGGCGTCGAAAGAAGCCGAGCCGAAAAAAGTTATAGTACAAACGTGCAAGCATACTAACCTAACCCTAGGTAAGGCATGTCAGAGCGAAAGACAGTAATTTCGAATGAGCCAAGAAAGAGCGGTGCGGGGCCGGTCGGAGCGCACCCTTTTCTCGGTGGCTGGCGGGCGAGAGAGTGCTGCGTCGCCGGCATCGGCGTCGAAAGAAGCCGAGCCGAAAAAAGTTAAAGTACAAACGCGATGCTAATGAGCGAGCCGTTGTCTCGACTAATATGTAGGGGGCGTTCGATCGAGCGTCTGGCTTGAGCGCTTGTCGGCCTAGCAGAACGGTCGCATTGTTATGCCCGGGTTTTAGGCACCGCTGCAGGCGGCCGGCAGAGCTCTTGTTTGTGCGAAACTGAATGGATCGAGCCCGAGAGAGGGCGAGCAAAGAAAAAACGCAAATCGCTCCGCCTGGCACTGCCGGCGAGAGCGTGGACGTCGCGGCCAGCGACTGTCGAAGCTGAGTACGGCCGCAGGCGATCGCCTCGGTCTTAAACGAATGCGAGGAGCACGCGCCGGGCGGACCAGCAAGGGCCGAGCGCAGCTGTCGCAGCTATCTGGTTGATCCTGCCAGTAGTGATATGCTTGTCTCAAAGATTAAGCCATGCAGGTGCAAGTACGAGTTCTCGTAAAGCGAAACTGCGAATGGCTCATTAAATCAGTCTTGGTTTATTTGGTCTCGTAAGCGAAGTGGATAACTGTGGTAATTCTAGAGCTAATACATGCATTAAGCGCCGACTTCGGGAGGCGCGCTTTTATCAGATCAAAACCGACCGGGTTCGTCCTGTGACGTTTGATGACTCTGGATAACCACGCGGATCGTACGGTCTCTGCACCGACGACGTATCATTCAAGTGTCTGCCCTATCAACTGTCGAAGGTACGCTACGTGCCTACCTTTGTGATAACGGGTAACGGGGAATCAGGGTTCGATTCCGGAGAGGGAGCCTGAGAAACGGCTACCACATCCAAGGAAGGCAGCAGGCGCGCAAATTACCCATTCCCGACACGGGGAGGTAGTGACGAAAAATAACAATACAGGACTCTAACGAGGCCCTGTAATTGGAATGAGTACATCCTAAAACTCTTAACGAGTATCCATTGGAGGGCAAGTCTGGTGCCAGCAGCCGCGGTAATTCCAGCTCCAACAGTGTATGCTAAAGTTGTTGCGGTTGAAAAGCTCGTAGTTGGATTTTGGGCGAGCGCCGCCGGTCCGTCGCAAGGCGTGTCACTGGTTGCGTTCGACTCACCTTCGGTTCTCCGTCGGTGCTCTTGACTGAGTGTCGGCGGTGGCCGATAAGTTTACTTTGAAAAAATTAGAGTGTTCAAAGCAGGCTGTTCGCCTGCATAGTGTTGCATGGAATAATGGAATAGGACCTCGGTTCTATTTTGTTGGTTTTCGGAGCACGAGGTAATAATTAAGAGGGACAGACGGGGGCGTCCGTACTCTGCCGTTAGAGGTGAAATTCTTGGATCGGCGGAAGACGAACTACAGCGAAA
Source organism: Styela clava (assembly GCF_964204865.1). Lineage (NCBI taxonomy): Eukaryota > Metazoa > Chordata > Ascidiacea > Stolidobranchia > Styelidae > Styela > Styela clava. The sequence goes on from NC_135254.1 coordinate 22,524,014, forward strand.
GCATTCGCCAAGAATGTTTTTTTTAATCAAGAGCGAAAGTCAGAGGTTCGAAGACGATCAGATACCGTCCTAGTTCTGACTATAAACGATGCCAACTAGCGATCGGGAGGCGTTACCATGACGACCTTTCCGGCAGCTTCCGGGAAACCAAAGTCTTTGGGTTCCGGGGGAAGTATGGTTGCAAAGCTGAAACTTAAAGGAATTGACGGAAGGGCACCACCAGGAGTGGAGCCTGCGGCTTAATTTGACTCAACACGGGGAAACTCACCCGGCCCGGACACAGGTAGGATTGACAGATTGAGAGCTCTTTCTTGATTCTGTGGGTGGTGGTGCATGGCCGTTCTTAGTTGGTGGAGCGATTTGTCTGGTTAATTCCGATAACGAACGAGACTCTGGCATGCTAAATAGTTACGCGACCTTCTCGGTCGGCGTCTAACTTCTTAGAGGGACTAGTGGCGTTTAGCCACACGAGATTGAGCAATAACAGGTCTGTGATGCCCTTAGATGTCCGGGGCCGCACGCGCGCTACACTGAGTGAAGCAGCGAGTGTCTAACCTAGGCCGAAAGGTCCGGGTAACCCGTTGAACCTCATTCGTGAT
>NC_135254.1:22537112-22539612 GCF_964204865.1 Styela clava
AAAGTACAAACGTGCAAGCATACTAACCTAACCCTAGGTAAGGCATGTCAGAGCGAAAGACAGTAAACTCGAATGAGCCAAGAAAGAGCGGTGCGGGGCCGGTCGGAGCGCACCCTTTTCTCGGTGGCTGGCGGGCGAGAGAGTGCTGCGTCGCCGGCATCGGCGTCGAAAGAAGCCGAGCCAAAAAAAGTTAAAGTACAAACGTGCAAGCATACTAACCTAACCCTAGGTAAGGCATGTCAGAGCGAAAGACAGTAAACTCGAATGAGCCAAGAAAGAGCGGTGCGGGGCCGGTCGGAGCGCACCCTTTTCTCGGTGGCTGGCGGGCGAGAGAGTGCTGCGTCGCCGGCATCGGCGTCGAAAGAAGCCGAGCCGAAAAAAGTTAAAGTACAAACGTGCAAGCATACTAACCTAGCCCTAGGTAAGGCATGTCAGAGCGAAAGACAGTAATTTCGAATGAGCCAAGAAAGAGCGGTGCGGGGCCGGTCGGAGCGCACCCTTTTCTCGGTGGCTGGCGGGCGAGAGAGTGCTGCGTCGCCGGCATCGGCGTCGAAAGAAGCCGAGCCGAAAAAAGTTAAAGTACAAACGTGCAAGCATACTAACCTAACCCTAGGTAAGGCATGTCAGAGCGAAAGACAGTAAACTCGAATGAGCCAAGAAAGAGCGGTGCGGGGCCGGTCGGAGCGCACCCTTTTCTCGGTGGCTGGCGGGCGAGAGAGTGCTGCGTCGCCGGCATCGGCGTCGAAAGAAGCCGAGCCGAAAAAAGTTAAAGTACAAACGTGCAAGCATACTAACCTAACCCTAGGTAAGGCATGTCAGAGCGAAAGACAGTAATTTCAAATGAGCCAAGAAAGAGCGGTGCGGGGCCGGTCGGAGCGCACCCTTTTCTCGGTGGCTAGCGGGCGAGAGAGTGCTGCGTCGCCGGCATCGGCGTCGAAAGAAGCCGAGCCAAAAAAAGTTAAAGTACAAACGTGCAAGCATACTAACCTAACCCTAGGTAAGGCATGTCAGAGCGAAAGACAGTAAACTCGAATGAGCCATGAAAGAGCGGTGCGGGGCCGGTCGGAGCGCACCCTTTTCTCGGTGGCTGGCGGGCGAGAGAGTGCTGCGTCGCCGGCATCGGCGTCGAAAGAAGCCGAGCCGAAAAAAGTTAAAGTACAAACGTGCAAGCATACTAACCTAACCCTAGGTAAGGCATGTCAGAGCGAAAGACAGTAATTTCGAATGAGCCAAGAAAGAGCGGTGCGGGGCCGGTCGGAGCGCACCCTTTTCTCGGTGGCTGGCGGGCGAGAGAGTGCTGCGTCGCCGGCATCGGCGTCGAAAGAAGCCGAGCCGAAAAAAGTTAAAGTACAAACGCGATGCTAATGAGCGAGCCGTTGTCTCGACTAATATGTAGGGGGCGTTCGATCGAGCGTCTGGCTTGAGCGCTTGTCGGCCTAGCAGAACGGTCGCATTGTTATGCCCGGGTTTTAGGCACCGCTGCAGGCGGCCGGCAGAGCTCTTGTTTGTGCGAAACTGAATGGATCGAGCCCGAGAGAGGGCGAGCAAAGAAAAAACGCAAATCGCTCCGCCTGGCACTGCCGGCGAGAGCGTGGACGTCGCGGCCAGCGACTGTCGAAGCTGAGTACGGCCGCAGGCGATCGCCTCGGTCTTAAACGAATGCGACGAGCACGCGCCGGGCGGCCCAGCAAGGGCCGAGCGCAGCTGTCGCAGCTATCTGGTTGATCCTGCCAGTAGTGATATGCTTGTCTCAAAGATTAAGCCATGCAGGTGCAAGTACGAGTTCTCGTAAAGCGAAACTGCGAATGGCTCATTAAATCAGTCTTGGTTTATTTGGTCTCGTAAGCGAAGTGGATAACTGTGGTAATTCTAGAGCTAATACATGCATTAAGCGCCGACTTCGGGAGGCGCGCTTTTATCAGATCAAAACCGACCGGGTTCGTCCTGTGACGTTTGATGACTCTGGATAACCACGCGGATCGTACGGTCTCTGCACCGACGACGTATCATTCAAGTGTCTGCCCTATCAACTGTCGAAGGTACGCTACGTGCCTACCTTTGTGATAACGGGTAACGGGGAATCAGGGTTCGATTCCGGAGAGGGAGCCTGAGAAACGGCTACCACATCCAAGGAAGGCAGCAGGCGCGCAAATTACCCATTCCCGACACGGGGAGGTAGTGACGAAAAATAACAATACAGGACTCTAACGAGGCCCTGTAATTGGAATGAGTACATCCTAAAACTCTTAACGAGTATCCATTGGAGGGCAAGTCTGGTGCCAGCAGCCGCGGTAATTCCAGCTCCAACAGTGTATGCTAAAGTTGTTGCGGTTGAAAAGCTCGTAGTTGGATTTTGGGCGAGCGCCGCCGGTCCGTCGCAAGGCGTGTCACTGGTTGCGTTCGCCTCACCTTCGGTTCTCCGTCGGTGCTCTTGACTGAGTGTCGGCGGTGGCCGATAAGTTTACTTTGAAAAAATTAGAGTGTTCAAAGCAGGCTGTTC
>NC_135254.1:22564612-22567112 GCF_964204865.1 Styela clava
AGCGGTGCGGGGCCGGTCGGAGCGCACCCTTTTCTCGGTGGCTGGCGGGCGAGAGAGTGCTGCGTCGCCGGCATCGGCGTCGAAAGAAGCCGAGCCGAAAAAAGTTAAAGTACAAACGTGCAAGCATACTAACCTAACCCTAGGTAAGGCATGTCAGAGCGAAAGACAGTAAACTCGAATGAGCCAAGAAAGAGCGGTGCGGGGCCGGTCGGAGCGCACCCTTTTCTCGGTGGCTGGCGGGCGAGAGAGTGCTGCGTCGCCGGCATCGGCGTCGAAAGAAACCGAGCCAAAAAAAGTTAAAGTACAAACGTGCAAGCATACTAACCTAACCCTAGGTAAGGCATGTCAGAGCGAAAGACAGTAAACTCGAATGAGCCAAGAAAGAGCGGTGCGGGGCCGGTCGGAGCGCACCCTTTTCTCGGTGGCTGGCGGGCGAGAGAGTGCTGCGTCGCCGGCATCGGCGTCGAAAGAAGCCGAGCCGAAAAAAGTTAAAGTACAAACGGGCAAGCATACTAACCTAGCCCTAGGTAAGGCATGTCAGAGCGAAAGACAGTAATTTCGAATGAGCCAAGAAAGAGCGGTGCGGGGCCGGTCGGAGCGCACCCTTTTCTCGGTGGCTGGCGGGCGAGAGAGTGCTGCGTCGCCGGCATCGGCGTCGAAAGAAGCCGAGCCGAAAAAAGTTAAAGTACAAACGTGCAAGCATACTAACCTAACCCTAGGTAAGGCATGTCAGAGCGAAAGACAGTAAACTCGAATGAGCCAAGAAAGAGCGGTGCGGGGCCGGTCGGAGCGCACCCTTTTCTCGGTGGCTGGCGGGCGAGAGAGTGCTGCGTCGCCGGCATCGGCGTCGAAAGAAGCCGAGCCGAAAAAAGTTAAAGTACAAACGTGCAAGCATACTAACCTAACCCTAGGTAAGGCATGTCAGAGCGAAAGACAGTAATTTCGAATGAGCCAAGAAAGAGCGGTGCGGGGCCGGTCGGAGCGCACCCTTTTCTCGGTGGCTGGCGGGCGAGAGAGTGCTGCGTCGCCGGCATCGGCGTCGAAAGAAGCCGAGCCAAAAAAAGTTAAAGTACAAACGTGCAAGCATACTAACCTAACCCTAGGTAAGGCATGTCAGAGCGAAAGACAGTAAACTCGAATGAGCCATGAAAGAGCGGTGCTGGGCCGGTCGGAGCGCACCCTTTTCTCGGTGGCTGGCGGGCGAGAGAGTGCTGCGTCGCCGGCATCGGCGTCGAAAGAAGCCGAGCCGAAAAAAGTTAAAGTACAAACGTGCAAGCATACTAACCTAACCCTAGGTAAGGCATGTCAGAGCGAAAGACAGTAATTTCGAATGAGCCAAGAAAGAGCGGTGCGGGGCCGGTCGGAGCGCACCCTTTTCTCGGTGGCTGGCGGGCGAGAGAGTGCTGCGTCGCCGGCATCGGCGTCGAAAGAAGCCGAGCCGAAAAAAGTTAAAGTACAAACGCGATGCTAATGAACGAGCCGTTGTCTCGACTAATATGTAGGGGGCGTTCGATCGAGCGTCTGGCTTGAGCGCTTGTCGGCCTAGCAGAACGGTCGCATTGTTATGCCCGGGTTTTAGGCACCGCTGCTGGCGGCCGGCAGAGCTCTTGTTTGTGCGAAACTGAATGGATCGAGCCCGAGAGAGGGCGAGCAAAGAAAAAACGCAAATCGCTCCGCCTGGCACTGCCGGCGAGAGCGTGGACGTCGCGGCCAGCGACTGTCGAAGCTGAGTACGGCCGCAGGCGATCGCCTCGGTCTTAAACGAATGCGACGAGCACGCGCCGGGCGGCCCAGCAAGGGCCGAGCGCAGCTGTCGCAGCTATCTGGTTGATCCTGCCAGTAGTGATATGCTTGTCTCAAAGATTAAGCCATGCAGGTGCAAGTACGAGTTCTCGTAAAGCGAAACTGCGAATGGCTCATTAAATCAGTCTTGGTTTATTTGGTCTCGTAAGCGAAGTGGATAACTGTGGTAATTCTAGAGCTAATACATGCATTAAGCGCCGACTTCGGGAGGCGCGCTTTTATCAGATCAAAACCGACCGGGTTCGTCCTGTGACGTTTGATGACTCTGGATAACCACGCGGATCGTACGGTCTCTGCACCGACGACGTATCATTCAAGTGTCTGCCCTATCAACTGTCGAAGGTACGCTACGTGCCTACCTTTGTGATAACGGGTAACGGGGAATCAGGGTTCGATTCCGGAGAGGGAGCCTGAGAAACGGCTACCACATCCAAGGAAGGCAGCAGGCGCGCAAATTACCCATTCCCGACACGGGGAGGTAGTGACGAAAAATAACAATACAGGACTCTAACGAGGCCCTGTAATTGGAATGAGTACATCCTAAAACTCTTAACGAGTATCCATTGGAGGGCAAGTCTGGTGCCAGCAGCCGCGGTAATTCCAGCTCCAACAGTGTATGCTAAAGTTGTTGCGGTTGAAAAGCTCGTAGTTGGATTTTGGGCGAGCGCCGCCGGTCCGTCGCAAGGCGTGTCACTGG
>NC_135254.1:22574612-22577112 GCF_964204865.1 Styela clava
AGAAGCCGAGCCAAAAAAAGTTAAAGTACAAACGTGCAAGCATACTAACCTAACCCTAGGTAAGGCATGTCAGAGCGAAAGACAGTAAACTCGAATGAGCCAAGAAAGAGCGGTGCGGGGCCGGTCGGAGCGCACCCTTTTCTCGGTGGCTGGCGGGCGAGAGAGTGCTGCGTCGCCGGCATCGGCGTCGAAAGAAGCCGAGCCGAAAAAAGTTAAAGTACAAACGTGCAAGCATACTAACCTAGCCCTAGGTAAGGCATGTCAGAGCGAAAGACAGTAATTTCGAATGAGCCAAGAAAGAGCGGTGCGGGGCCGGTCGGAGCGCACCCTTTTCTCGGTGGCTGGCGGGCGAGAGAGTGCTGCGTCGCCGGCATCGGCGTCGAAAGAAGCCGAGCCGAAAAAAGTTAAAGTACAAACGTGCAAGCATACTAACCTAACCCTAGGTAAGGCATGTCAGAGCGAAAGACAGTAATTTCGAATGAGCCAAGAAAGAGCGGTGCGGGGCCGGTCGGAGCGCACCCTTTTCTCGGTGGCTGGCGGGCGAGAGAGTGCTGCGTCGCCGGCATCGGCGTCGAAAGAAGCCGAGCCAAAAAAAGTTAAAGTACAAACGTGCAAGCATACTAACCTAACCCTAGGTAAGGCATGTCAGAGCGAAAGACAGTAAACTCGAATGAGCCATGAAAGAGCGGTGCGGGGCCGGTCGGAGCGCACCCTTTTCTCGGTGGCTGGCGGGCGAGAGAGTGCTGCGTCGCCGGCATCGGCGTCGAAAGAAGCCGAGCCGAAAAAAGTTAAAGTACAAACGTGCAAGCATACTAACCTAACCCTAGGTAAGGCATGTCAGAGCGAAAGACAGTAATTTCGAATGAGCCAAGAAAGAGCGGTGCGGGGCCGGTCGGAGCGCACCCTTTGCTCGGTGGCTGGCGGGCGAGAGAGTGCTGCGTCGCCGGCATCGGCGTCGAAAGAAGCCGAGCCGAAAAAAGTTAAAGTACAAACGCGATGCTAATGAGCGAGCCGTTGTCTCGACTAATATGTAGGGGGCGTTCGATCGAGCGTCTGGCTTGAGCGCTTGTCGGCCTAGCAGAACGGTCGCATTGTTATGCCCGGGTTTTAGGCACCGCTGCAGGCGGCCGGCAGAGCTCTTGTTTGTGCGAAACTGAATGGATCGAGCCCGAGAGAGGGCGAGCAAAGAAAAAACGCAAATCGCTCCGCCTGGCACTGCCGGCGAGAGCGTGGACGTCGCGGCCAGCGACTGTCGAAGCTGAGTACGGCCGCAGGCGATCGCCTCGGTCTTAAACGAATGCGACGAGCACGCGCCGGGCGGCCCAGCAAGGGCCGAGCGCAGCTGTCGCAGCTATCTGGTTGATCCTGCCAGTAGTGATATGCTTGTCTCAAAGATTAAGCCATGCAGGTGCAAGTACGAGTTCTCGTAAAGCGAAACTGCGAATGGCTCATTAAATCAGTCTTGGTTTATTTGGTCTCGTAAGCGAAGTGGATAACTGTGGTAATTCTAGAGCTAATACATGCATTAAGCGCCGACTTCGGGAGGCGCGCTTTTATCAGATCAAAACCGACCGGGTTCGTCCTGTGACGTTTGATGACTCTGGATAACCACGCGGATCGTACGGTCTCTGCACCGACGACGTATCATTCAAGTGTCTGCCCTATCAACTGTCGAAGGTACGCTACGTGCCTACCTTTGTGATAACGGGTAACGGGGAATCAGGGTTCGATTCCGGAGAGGGAGCCTGAGAAACGGCTACCACATCCAAGGAAGGCAGCAGGCGCGCAAATTACCCATTCCCGACACGGGGAGGTAGTGACGAAAAATAACAATACAGGACTCTAACGAGGCCCTGTAATTGGAATGAGTACATCCTAAAACTCTTAACGAGTATCCATTGGAGGGCAAGTCTGGTGCCAGCAGCCGCGGTAATTCCAGCTCCAACAGTGTATGCTAAAGTTGTTGCGGTTGAAAAGCTCGTAGTTGGATTTTGGGCGAGCGCCGCCGGTCCGTCGCAAGGCGTGTCACTGGTTGCGTTCGCCTCACCTTCGGTTCTCCGTCGGTGCTCTTGACTGAGTGTCGGCGGTGGCCGATAAGTTTACTTTGAAAAAATTAGAGTGTTCAAAGCAGGCTGTTCGCCTGCATAGTGTTGCATGGAATAATGGAATAGGACCTCGGTTCTATTTTGTTGGTTTTCGGAGCACGAGGTAATGATTAAGAGGGACAGACGGGGGCGTCCGTACTCTGCCGTTAGAGGTGAAATTCTTGGATCGGCGGAAGACGAACTACTGCGAAAGCATTCGCCAAGAATGTTTTCTTTAATCAAGAGCGAAAGTCAGAGGTTCGAAGACGATCAGATACCGTCCTAGTTCTGACTATAAACGATGCCAACTAGCGATCGGGAGGCGTTACCATGACGACCTTTCCGGCAGCTTCCGGGAAACCAAAGTCTTTGGGTTCCGGGGGAAGTATGGTTGCAAAGCTGAAACTTAAAGGAAT
>NC_135254.1:22584612-22587112 GCF_964204865.1 Styela clava
GCCGGTCCGTCGCAAGGCGTGTCACTGGTTGCGTTCGCCTCACCTTCGGTTCTCCGTCGGTGCTCTTGACTGAGTGTCGGCGGTGGCCGATAAGTTTACTTTGAAAAAATTAGAGTGTTCAAAGCAGGCTGTTCGCCTGCATAGTGTTGCATGGAATAATGGAATAGGACCTCGGTTCTATTTTGTTGGTTTTCGGAGCACGAGGTAATGATTAAGAGGGACAGACGGGGGCGTCCGTACTCTGCCGTTAGAGGTGAAATTCTTGGATCGGCGGAAGACGAACTACTGCGAAAGCATTCGCCAAGAATGTTTTCTTTAATCAAGAGCGAAAGTCAGAGGTTCGAAGACGATCAGATACCGTCCTAGTTCTGACTATAAACGATGCCAACTAGCGATCGGGAGGCGTTACCATGACGACCTTTCCGGCAGCTTCCGGGAAACCAAAGTCTTTGGGTTCCGGGGGAAGTATGGTTGCAAAGCTGAAACTTAAAGGAATTGACGGAAGGGCACCACCAGGAGTGGAGCCTGCGGCTTAATTTGACTCAACACGGGGAAACTCACCCGGCCCGGACACAGGTAGGATTGACAGATTGAGAGCTCTTTCTTGATTCTGTGGGTGGTGGTGCATGGCCGTTCTTAGTTGGTGGAGCGATTTGTCTGGTTAATTCCGATAACGAACGAGACTCTGGCATGCTAAATAGTTACGCGACCTTCTCGGTCGGCGTCTAACTTCTTAGAGGGACTAGTGGCGTTTAGCCACACGAGATTGAGCAATAACAGGTCTGTGATGCCCTTAGATGTCCGGGGCCGCACGCGCGCTACACTGAGTGAAGCAGCGAGTGTCTAACCTAGGCCGAAAGGTCCGGGTAACCCGTTGAACCTCATTCGTGATTGGGATAGGGACTTGCAATTGTTTCCCTTGAACGAGGAATTCCCAGTAAGCGCAAGTCATCAACTTGCGTTGATTACGTCCCTGCCCTTTGTACACACCGCCCGTCGCTACTACCGATTGAATGGTTTAGTGAGATCCTTGGATCGGCCCCGTCGCGGCTGGCAACGGCCGCGTCGGCGTGTCGAGAAGACGATCAAACTTGATCATTTAGAGGAAGTAAAAGTCGTAACAAGGTTTCCGTAGGTGAACCTGCGGAAGGATCATTACCGAAAGTGGTGGTAGGCCCCGGCCGACCGCGCACTTAATTGTCTTTGGGTGCCGCCGAGAGGGCGGCCGTCAATCGGGGTTCCGCCCCGTGCGACACGCGTAACACGTTGGCATAGCAAGGCAGCCGAGTGCGATGGTGGCTTCTGGGCACCGCGCTCGATGTGCCGCCGGCCCAGCCCGGCGGTCGCTCGGCGCCGTTTGTTGGTGTTTTTGTGCAGTTGTTGTCGGTGGTGGTTTTGTGGTCGATCCCACAGTGTGACGTCCGCGCGCTTCGGCGCCGGGCGAAACGTCGAGGACGACTCTTAACGGTGGATCACTCGGCTCGCGAGTCGATGAAGGACGCAGCCAAGTGCGAGAAGTAATGTGAATTGCAGAACACATTGAACGTCGACCTTCTGAACGCGAATTGCGGTCTCGGGTCAATCCCGGGACCGCGTCTGCCTCAGGGTCGCGTTCGTCCTCACCCGAGGGCCGTCGCCTGGCCTCTGCGAAGACGGCCGGGCGTCGCCCCAAGTTGAAGCGGTCGCCGAGCTTTCTCGGCGCGACCGCGTGTCCCGTACACCGCCGGCCCCTCGACGTGTTCAACTACGTTCGAGGGGCGGGTCCAGGTCGGTCGGTCCGGTCACGAGATCAAGACCGACCGTGGGCCAAGGCGGCGACGGTACGCGCTCGGTCGGCGCCGGCGGCGACGACTTGCGATGCCAGCGGGCCGTGTAAGAAGCGGCCCGCTTGACACATACGACCTGAGTTCAGGCGAGAGCACCCGCTGAATTTAAGCATATTATTAAGCGGAGGAAAAGAAACCAACAGGGATTCCCTGAGTAACGGCGAGTGAACCGGGAAGAGTCCAGCGTCGAATCTGCGCGCTTTTCGAGCGCGCCGAGTTGTGACGTACGGAAGTCCCAGTGCGGCTAACGGCGAGCGCCGGTGTCCTTCTGATCGAGGCCTCGTCCCACGGCGGGTGTTAGGCCCATAGGGGCGCTTGCCTTGGCCGCTTCGGGTCTTCTCGGAGTCGGGTTGTTTGGGAATGCAGCCCAAAGCGGGTGGTAAACTCCACCTAAGACTAAATACGGTCGCGAGACCGATAGCGGACAAGTACCGTGAGGGAAAGTTGAAAAGCACTTTGAAGAGAGAGTTCAAGAGTACGTGAAACCGTTGAGAGGCAAACGGGAGGGCCCGTCAGGTCGCCGGCTCGCTTTCAGTTGGGTGCGGGGGCGCGCCGTCTCGGTTCGCGGACGCTTAAGGCGCCGCTGCCGAGTCGGCTCGCGCACCGTCTCAGCGCACTAGCGACCGGCGCGGGTCACGACCGGTTTGCCGTCGGTCTAAGTCCCCGCGCGAAGG
>NC_135254.1:22592112-22594612 GCF_964204865.1 Styela clava
GTGCTGCGTCGCCGGCATCGGCGTCGAAAGAAGCCGAGCCGAAAAAAGTTAAAGTACAAACGTGCAAGCATACTAACCTAACCCTAGGTAAGGCATGTCAGAGCGAAAGACAGTAATTTCGAATGAGCCAAGAAAGAGCGGTGCGGGGCCGGTCGGAGCGCACCCTTTTCTCGGTGGCTGGCGGGCGAGAGAGTGCTGCGTCGCCGGCATCGGCGTCGAAAGAAGCCGAGCCAAAAAAAGTTAAAGTACAAACGTGCAAGCATACTAACCTAACCCTAGGTAAGGCATGTCAGAGCGAAAGACAGTAAACTCGAATGAGCCATGAAAGAGCGGTGCGGGGCCGGTCGGAGCGCACCCTTTTCTCGGTGGCTGGCGGGCGAGAGAGTGCTGCGTCGCCGGCATCGGCGTCGAAAGAAGCCGAGCCGAAAAAAGTTAAAGTACAAACGTGCAAGCATACTAACCTAACCCTAGGTAAGGCATGTCAGAGCGAAAGACAGTAATTTCGAATGAGCCAAGAAAGAGCGGTGCGGGGCCGGTCGGAGCGCACCCTTTTCTCGGTGGCTGGCGGGCGAGAGAGTGCTGCGTCGCCGGCATCGGCGTCGAAAGAAGCCGAGCCGAAAAAAGTTAAAGTACAAACGCGATGCTAATGAGCGAGCCGTTGTCTCGACTAATATGTAGGGGGCGTTCGATCGAGCGTCTGGCTTGAGCGCTTGTCGGCCTAGCAGAACGGTCGCATTGTTATGCCCGGGTTTTAGGCACCGCTGCAGGCGGCCGGCAGAGCTCTTGTTTGTGCGAAACTGAATGGATCGAGCCCGAGAGAGGGCGAGCAAAGAAAAAACGCAAATCGCTCCGCCTGGCACTGCCGGCGAGAGCGTGGACGTCGCGGCCAGCGACTGTCGAAGCTGGGTACGGCCGCAGGCGATCGCCTCGGTCTTAAACGAATGCGACGAGCACGCGCCGGGCGGCCCAGCAAGGGCCGAGCGCAGCTGTCGCAGCTATCTGGTTGATCCTGCCAGTAGTGATATGCTTGTCTCAAAGATTAAGCCATGCAGGTGCAAGTACGAGTTCTCGTAAAGCGAAACTGCGAATGGCTCATTAAATCAGTCTTGGTTTATTTGGTCTCGTAAGCGAAGTGGATAACTGTGGTAATTCTAGAGCTAATACATGCATTAAGCGCCGACTTCGGGAGGCGCGCTTTTATCAGATCAAAACCGACCGGGTTCGTCCTGTGACGTTTGATGACTCTGGATAACCACGCGGATCGTACGGTCTCTGCACCGACGACGTATCATTCAAGTGTCTGCCCTATCAACTGTCGAAGGTACGCTACGTGCCTACCTTTGTGATAACGGGTAACGGGGAATCAGGGTTCGATTCCGGAGAGGGAGCCTGAGAAACGGCTACCACATCCAAGGAAGGCAGCAGGCGCGCAAATTACCCATTCCCGACACGGGGAGGTAGTGACGAAAAATAACAATACAGGACTCTAACGAGGCCCTGTAATTGGAATGAGTACATCCTAAAACTCTTAACGAGTATCCATTGGAGGGCAAGTCTGGTGCCAGCAGCCGCGGTAATTCCAGCTCCAACAGTGTATGCTAAAGTTGTTGCGGTTGAAAAGCTCGTAGTTGGATTTTGGGCGAGCGCCGCCGGTCCGTCGCAAGGCGTGTCACTGGTTGCGTTCGCCTCACCTTCGGTTCTCCGTCGGTGCTCTTGACTGAGTGTCGGCGGTGGCCGATAAGTTTACTTTGAAAAAATTAGAGTGTTCAAAGCAGGCTGTTCGCCTGCATAGTGTTGCATGGAATAATGGAATAGGACCTCGGTTCTATTTTGTTGGTTTTCGGAGCACGAGGTAATGATTAAGAGGGACAGACGGGGGCGTCCGTACTCTGCCGTTAGAGGTGAAATTCTTGGATCGGCGGAAGACGAACTACTGCGAAAGCATTCGCCAAGAATGTTTTCTTTAATCAAGAGCGAAAGTCAGAGGTTCGAAGACGATCAGATACCGTCCTAGTTCTGACTATAAACGATGCCAACTAGCGATCGGGAGGCGTTACCATGACGACCTTTCCGGCAGCTTCCGGGAAACCAAAGTCTTTGGGTTCCGGGGGAAGTATGGTTGCAAAGCTGAAACTTAAAGGAATTGACGGAAGGGCACCACCAGGAGTGGAGCCTGCGGCTTAATTTGACTCAACACGGGGAAACTCACCCGGCCCGGACACAGGTAGGATTGACAGATTGAGAGCTCTTTCTTGATTCTGTGGGTGGTGGTGCATGGCCGTTCTTAGTTGGTGGAGCGATTTGTCTGGTTAATTCCGATAACGAACGAGACTCTGGCATGCTAAATAGTTACGCGACCTTCTCGGTCGGCGTCTAACTTCTTAGAGGGACTAGTGGCGTTTAGCCACACGAGATTGAGCAATAACAGGTCTGTGATGCCCTTAGATGTCCGGGGCCGCACGCGCGCTACACTGAGTGAAGCAGCGAGTGTCTAACCTAG
>NC_135254.1:22602112-22604612 GCF_964204865.1 Styela clava
AAGCTCGTAGTTGGATTTTGGGCGAGCGCCGCCGGTCCGTCGCAAGGCGTGTCACTGGTTGCGTTCGCCTCACCTTCGGTTCTCCGTCGGTGCTCTTGACTGAGTGTCGGCGGTGGCCGATAAGTTTACTTTGAAAAAATTAGAGTGTTCAAAGCAGGCTGTTCGCCTGCATAGTGTTGCATGGAATAATGGAATAGGACCTCGGTTCTATTTTGTTGGTTTTCGGAGCACGAGGTAATGATTAAGAGGGACAGACGGGGGCGTCCGTACTCTGCCGTTAGAGGTGAAATTCTTGGATCGGCGGAAGACGAACTACTGCGAAAGCATTCGCCAAGAATGTTTTCTTTAATCAAGAGCGAAAGTCAGAGGTTCGAAGACGATCAGATACCGTCCTAGTTCTGACTATAAACGATGCCAACTAGCGATCGGGAGGCGTTACCATGACGACCTTTCCGGCAGCTTCCGGGAAACCAAAGTCTTTGGGTTCCGGGGGAAGTATGGTTGCAAAGCTGAAACTTAAAGGAATTGACGGAAGGGCACCACCAGGAGTGGAGCCTGCGGCTTAATTTGACTCAACACGGGGAAACTCACCCGGCCCGGACACAGGTAGGATTGACAGATTGAGAGCTCTTTCTTGATTCTGTGGGTGGTGGTGCATGGCCGTTCTTAGTTGGTGGAGCGATTTGTCTGGTTAATTCCGATAACGAACGAGACTCTGGCATGCTAAATAGTTACGCGACCTTCTCGGTCGGCGTCTAACTTCTTAGAGGGACTAGTGGCGTTTAGCCACACGAGATTGAGCAATAATAGGTCTGTGATGCCCTTAGATGTCCGGGGCCGCACGCGCGCTACACTGAGTGAAGCAGCGAGTGTCTAACCTAGGCCGAAAGGTCCGGGTAACCCGTTGAACCTCATTCGTGATTGGGATAGGGACTTGCAATTGTTTCCCTTGAACGAGGAATTCCCAGTAAGCGCAAGTCATCAACTTGCGTTGATTACGTCCCTGCCCTTTGTACACACCGCCCGTCGCTACTACCGATTGAATGGTTTAGTGAGATCCTTGGATCGGCCCCGTCGCGGCTGGCAACGGCCGCGTCGGCGTGTCGAGAAGACGATCAAACTTGATCATTTAGAGGAAGTAAAAGTCGTAACAAGGTTTCCGTAGGTGAACCTGCGGAAGGATCATTACCGAAAGTGGTGGTAGGCCCCGGCCGACCGCGCACTTAATTGTCTTTGGGTGCCGCCGAGAGGGCGGCCGTCAATCGGGGTTCCGCCCCGTGCGACACGCGTAACACGTTGGCATAGCAAGGCAGCCGAGTGCGATGGTGGCTTCTGGGCACCGCGCTCGATGTGCCGCCGGCCCAGCCCGGCGGTCGCTCGGCGCCGTTTGTTGGTGTTTTTGTGCAGTTGTTGTCGGTGGTGGTTTTGTGGTCGATCCCACAGTGTGACGTCCGCGCGCTTCGGCGCCGGGCGAAACGTCGAGGACGACTCTTAACGGTGGATCACTCGGCTCGCGAGTCGATGAAGGACGCAGCCAAGTGCGAGAAGTAATGTGAATTGCAGAACACATTGAACGTCGACCTTCTGAACGCGAATTGCGGTCTCGGGTCAATCCCGCCGGCCCCTCGACGTGTTCAACTACAATCGAGGGGCGGGTCCAGGTCGGTCGGTCCGGTCACGAGATCAAGACCGACCGTGGGCCAAGGCGGCGACGGTACGCGCTCGGTCGGCGCCGGCGGCGACGACTTGCGATGCCAGCGGGCCGTGTAAGAAGCGGCCCGCTTGACACATACGACCTGAGTTCAGGCGAGAGCACCCGCTGAATTTAAGCATATTATTAAGCGGAGGAAAAGAAACCAACAGGGATTCCCTGAGTAACGGCGAGTGAACCGGGAAGAGTCCAGCGTCGAATCTGCGCGCTTTTCGAGCGCGCCGAGTTGTGACGTACGGAAGTCCCAGTGCGGCTAACGGCGAGCGCCGGTGTCCTTCTGATCGAGGCCTCGTCCCACGGCGGGTGTTAGGCCCATAGGGGCGCTTGCCTTGGCCGCTTCGGGTCTTCTCGGAGTCGGGTTGTTTGGGAATGCAGCCCAAAGCGGGTGGTAAACTCCACCTAAGACTAAATACGGTCGCGAGACCGATAGCGGACAAGTACCGTGAGGGAAAGTTGAAAAGCACTTTGAAGAGAGAGTTCAAGAGTACGTGAAACCGTTGAGAGGCAAACGGGAGGGCCCGTCAGGTCGCCGGCTCGCTTTCAGTTGGGTGCGGGGGCGCGCCGTCTCGGTTCGCGGACGCTTAAGGCGCCGCTGCCGAGTCGGCTCGCGCACCGTCTCAGCGCACTAGCGACCGGCGCGGGTCACGACCGGTTTGCCGTCGGTCTAAGTCCCCGCGCGAAGGTGGCCTCCGCTCCGGCGGGGGTGTTACAGCGCGCGGGCGGTGCGGCCCGGCGGCGGATCGAGGAATGGATGCCGCGCGCTCTCTGTGTGCGGCCGTCGCCGTTCGG
>NC_135254.1:22609612-22614612 GCF_964204865.1 Styela clava
GACAGTAATTTCGAATGAGCCAAGAAAGAGCGGTGCGGGGCCGGTCGGAGCGCACCCTTTTCTCGGTGGCTGGCGGGCGAGAGAGTGCTGCGTCGCCGGCATCGCCGTCGAAAGAAGCCGAGCCGAAAAAAGTTAAAGTACAAACGTGCAAGCATACTAACCTAACCCTAGGTAAGGCATGTCAGAGCGAAAGACAGTAAACTCGAATGAGCCAAGAAAGAGCGGTGCGGGGCCGGTCGGAGCGCACCCTTTTCTCGGTGGCTGGCGGGCGAGAGAGTGCTGCGTCGCCGGCATCGGCGTCGAAAGAAGCCGAGCCAAAAAAAGTTAAAGTACAAACGTGCAAGCATACTAACCTAACCCTAGGTAAGGCATGTCAGAGCGAAAGACAGTAAACTCGAATGAGCCAAGAAAGAGCGGTGCGGGGCCGGTCGGAGCGCACCCTTTTCTCGGTGGCTGGCGGGCGAGAGAGTGCTGCGTCGCCGGCATCGGCGTCGAAAGAAGCCGAGCCGAAAAAAGTTAAAGTACAAACGTGCAAGCATACTAACCTAGCCCTAGGTAAGGCATGTCAGAGCGAAAGACAGTAATTTCGAATGAGCCAAGAAAGAGCGGTGCGGGGCCGGTCGGAGCGCACCCTTTTCTCGGTGGCTGGCGGGCGAGAGAGTGCTGCGTCGCCTGCATCGGCGTCGAAAGAAGCCGAGCCGAAAAAAGTTAAAGTACAAACGTGCAAGCATACTAACCTAACCCTAGGTAAGGCATGTCAGAGCGAAAGACAGTAAACTCGAATGAGCCAAGAAAGAGCGGTGCGGGGCCGGTCGGAGCGCACCCTTTTCTCGGTGGCTGGCGGGCGAGAGAGTGCTGCGTCGCCGGCATCGGCGTCGAAAGAAGCCGAGCCGAAAAAAGTTAAAGTACAAACGTGCAAGCATACTAACCTAACCCTAGGTAAGGCATGTCAGAGCGAAAGACAGTAATTTCGAATGGGCCAAGAAAGAGCGGTGCGGGGCCGGTCGGAGCGCACCCTTTTCTCGGTGGCTGGCGGGCGAGAGAGTGCTGCGTCGCCGGCATCGGCGTCGAAAGAAGCCGAGCCAAAAAAAGTTAAAGTACAAACGTGCAAGCATACTAACCTAACCCTAGGTAAGGCATGTCAGAGCGAAAGACAGTAAACTCGAATGAGCCATGAAAGAGCGGTGCGGGGCCGGTCGGAGCGCACCCTTTTCTCGGTGGCTGGCGGGCGAGAGAGTGCTGCGTCGCCGGCATCGGCGTCGAAAGAAGCCGAGCCGAAAAAAGTTAAAGTACAAACGTGCAAGCATACTAACCTAACCCTAGGTAAGGCATGTCAGAGCGAAAGACAGTAATTTCGAATGAGCCAAGAAAGAGCGGTGCGGGGCCGGTCGGAGCGCACCCTTTTCTCGGTGGCTGGCGGGCGAGAGAGTGCTGCGTCGCCGGCATCGGCGTCGAAAGAAGCCGAGCCGAAAAAAGTTAAAGTACAAACGCGATGCTAATGAGCGAGCCGTTGTCTCGACTAATATGTAGGGGGCGTTCGATCGAGCGTCTGGCTTGAGCGCTTGTCGGCCTAGCAGAACGGTCGCATTGTTATGTCCGGGTTTTAGGCACCGCTGCAGGCGGCCGGCAGAGCTCTTGTTTGTGCGAAACTGAATGGATCGAGCCCGAGAGAGGGCGAGCAAAGAAAAAACGCAAATCGCTCCGCCTGGCACTGCCGGCGAGAGCGTGGACGTCGCGGCCAGCGACTGTCGAAGCTGAGTACGGCCGCAGGCGATCATCGGTCTTAAACGAATGCGACGAGCACGCGCCGGGCGGCCCAGCAAGGGCCGAGCGCAGCTGTCGCAGCTATCTGGTTGATCCTGCCAGTAGTGATATGCTTGTCTCAAAGATTAAGCCATGCAGGTGCAAGTACGAGTTCTCGTAAAGCGAAACTGCGAATGGCTCATTAAATCAGTCTTGGTTTATTTGGTCTCGTAAGCGAAGTGGATAACTGTGGTAATTCTAGAGCTAATACATGCATTAAGCGCCGACTTCGGGAGGCGCGCTTTTATCAGATCAAAACCGACCGGGTTCGTCCTGTGACGTTTGATGACTCTGGATAACCACGCGGATCGTACGGTCTCTGCACCGACGACGTATCATTCAAGTGTCTGCCCTATCAACTGTCGAAGGTACGCTACGTGCCTACCTTTGTGATAACGGGTAACGGGGAATCAGGGTTCGATTCCGGAGAGGGAGCCTGAGAAACGGCTACCACATCCAAGGAAGGCAGCAGGCGCGCAAATTACCCATTCCCGACACGGGGAGGTAGTGACGAAAAATAACAATACAGGACTCTAACGAGGCCCTGTAATTGGAATGAGTACATCCTAAAACTCTTAACGAGTATCCATTGGAGGGCAAGTCTGGTGCCAGCAGCCGCGGTAATTCCAGCTCCAACAGTGTATGCTAAAGTTGTTGCGGTTGAAAAGCTCGTAGTTGGATTTTGGGCGAGCGCCGCCGGTCCGTCGCAAGGCGTGTCACTGGTTGCGTTCGCCTCACCTTCGGTTCTCCGTCGGTGCTCTTGACTGAGTGTCGGCGGTGGCCGATAAGTTTACTTTGAAAAAATTAGAGTGTTCAAAGCAGGCTGTTCGCCTGCATAGTGTTGCATGGAATAATGGAATAGGACCTCGGTTCTATTTTGTTGGTTTTCGGAGCACGAGGTAATGATTAAGAGGGACAGACGGGGGCGTCCGTACTCTGCCGTTAGAGGTGAAATTCTTGGATCGGCGGAAGACGAACTACTGCGAAAGCATTCGCCAAGAATGTTTTCTTTAATCAAGAGCGAAAGTCAGAGGTTCGAAGACGATCAGATACCGTCCTAGTTCTGACTATAAACGATGCCAACTAGCGATCGGGAGGCGTTACCATGACGACCTTTCCGGCAGCTTCCGGGAAACCAAAGTCTTTGGGTTCCGGGGGAAGTATGGTTGCAAAGCTGAAACTTAAAGGAATTGACGGAAGGGCACCACCAGGAGTGGAGCCTGCGGCTTAATTTGACTCAACACGGGGAAACTCACCCGGCCCGGACACAGGTAGGATTGACAGATTGAGAGCTCTTTCTTGATTCTGTGGGTGGTGGTGCATGGCCGTTCTTAGTTGGTGGAGCGATTTGTCTGGTTAATTCCGATAACGAACGAGACTCTGGCATGCTAAATAGTTACGCGACCTTCTCGGTCGGCGTCTAACTTCTTAGAGGGACTAGTGGCGTTTAGCCACACGAGATTGAGCAATAACAGGTCTGTGATGCCCTTAGATGTCCGGGGCCGCACGCGCGCTACACTGAGTGAAGCAGCGAGTGTCTAACCTAGGCCGAAAGGTCCGGGTAACCCGTTGAACCTCATTCGTGATTGGGATAGGGACTTGCAATTGTTTCCCTTGAACGTGGAATTCCCAGTAAGCGCAAGTCATCAACTTGCGTTGATTACGTCCCTGCCCTTTGTACACACCGCCCGTCGCTACTACCGATTGAATGGTTTAGTGAGATCCTTGGATCGGCCCCGTCGCGGCTGGCAACGGCCGCGTCGGCGTGTCGAGAAGACGATCAAACTTGATCATTTAGAGGAAGTAAAAGTCGTAACAAGGTTTCCGTAGGTGAACCTGCGGAAGGATCATTACCGAAAGTGGTGGTAGGCCCCGGCCGACCGCGCACTTAATTGTCTTTGGGTGCCGCCGAGAGGGCGGCCGTCAATCGGGGTTCCGCCCCGTGCGACACGCGTAACACGTTGGCATAGCAAGGCAGCCGAGTGCGATGGTGGCTTCTGGGCACCGCGCTCGATGTGCCGCCGGCCCAGCCCGGCGGTCGCTCGGCGCCGTTTGTTGGTGTTTTTGTGCAGTTGTTGTCGGTGGTGGTTTTGTGGTCGATCCCACAGTGTGACGTCCGCGCGCTTCGGCGCCGGGCGAAACGTCGAGGACGACTCTTAACGGTGGATCACTCGGCTCGCGAGTCGATGAAGGACGCAGCCAAGTGCGAGAAGTAATGTGAATTGCAGAACACATTGAACGTCGACCTTCTGAACGCGAATTGCGGTCTCGGGTCAATCCCGGGACCGCGTCTGCCTCAGGGTCGCGTTCGTCCTCACCCGAGGGCCGTCGCCTGGCCTCTGCGAAGACGGCCGGGCGTCGCCCCAAGTTGAAGCGGTCGCCGAGCTTTCTCGGCGCGACCGCGTGTCCCGTACACCGCCGGCCCCTCGACGTGTTCAACTACGTTCGAGGGGCGGGTCCAGGTCGGTCGGTCCGGTCACGAGATCAAGACCGACCGTGGGCCAAGGCGGCGACGACTTGCGATGCCAGCGGGCCGTGTAAGAAGCGGCCCGCTTGACACATACGACCTGAGTTCAGGCGAGAGCACCCGCTGAATTTAAGCATATTATTAAGCGGAGGAAAAGAAACCAACAGGGATTCCCTGAGTAACGGCGAGTGAACCGGGAAGAGTCCAGCGTCGAATCTGCGCGCTTTTCGAGCGCGCCGAGTTGTGACGTACGGAAGTCCCAGTGCGGCTAACGGCGAGCGCCGGTGTCCTTCTGATCGAGGCCTCGTCCCACGGCGGGTGTTAGGCCCATAGGGGCGCTTGCCTTGGCCGCTTCGGGTCTTCTCGGAGTCGGGTTGTTTGGGAATGCAGCCCAAAGCGGGTGGTAAACTCCACCTAAGACTAAATACGGTCGCGAGACCGATAGCGGACAAGTACCGTGAGGGAAAGTTGAAAAGCACTTTGAAGAGAGAGTTCAAGAGTACGTGAAACCGTTGAGAGGCAAACGGGAGGGCCCGTCAGGTCGCCGGCTCGCTTTCAGTTGGGTGCGGGGGCGCGCCGTCTCGGTTCGCGGACGCTTAAGGCGCCGCTGCCGAGTCGGCTCGCGCACCGTCTCAGCGCACTAGCGACCGGCGCGGGTCACGACCGGTTTGCCGTCGGTCTAAGTCCCCGCGCGAAGGTGGCCTCCGCTCCGGCGGGGGTGTTACAGCGC
>NC_135254.1:22617812-22620312 GCF_964204865.1 Styela clava
CCCACTAGAGCAGTTTCTCACTGCGATGTGTTGAAAGTCATCCTCCAGATCTACGATTTGTCCTTTTGGGACTTGCTTTTTTTTTCGACTCCGTCCGCCCGTGGTGTCGGACTTGTCTTTTTTTTTTCCCGCGCCGGACTTGTCTTGTTTTTTTTTTTGCCGGACAGGGCACGTCGGACTTATCTTCACCACGCCGAACGGGGACGACGGTCGCTTGAGCAAGGTTTAATGAGAAGCCGTCACTCATCCGCGATACGACATTTCGCAATACGACAAGGGGGCGTCGTCGCCCTCCATTGGCTCGCGCCCCGTTTCAAAATCTTCCACGTGATTACCGCTCGCTCGCTTGGCTGGATTCGCGCCGATTGTTGACACGTGATTGGCCGTTACTCACTCATCCGCGACGAAGCCCACGTGTCATTTCGCAATACGAAAAGGGGGCGTCGTCGCCCTCCATTGGCTCGCGCCCCGTTTCAAAATCTTCCACGTGATTACCGCTCGCTCGCTTGGCTGGATTCGCGCCGATTGTTGACACGTGATTGGCCGTTACTCACTCATCCGCGACGAAGCCCACGTGTCATTTCGCAATACGAAAAGGGGGCGTCGCCGCCGCCCATTGGATCGCACAATTTCGCAATACGACCAGGTCCAAACTAACCAAACCAAAAAAGTTCAAGAGACCGCACGTGCAAGCATACTAACCTAACCCTAGGTAAGGTGTGTTAGAGCGAAAGACAGTAAACTCGAATGAGCCAAGAAAGAGCGGTGCGGGGCCGGTCGGAGCGCACCCTTTTCTCGGTGGCTGGCGGGCGAGAGAGTGCTGCGTCGCCGGCATCGGCGTCGAAAGAAGCCGAGCCGAAAAAAGTTAAAGTACAAACGTGCAAGCATACTAACCTAACCCTAGGTAAGGCATGTCAGAGCGAAAGACAGTAATTTCGAATGAGCCAAGAAAGAGCGGTGCGGGGCCGGTCGGAGCGCACCCTTTTCTCGGTGGCTGGCGGGCGAGAGAGTGCTGCGTCGCCGGCATCGGCGTCGAAAGAAGCCGAGCCGAAAAAAGTTAAAGTACAAACGTGCAAGCATACTAACCTAACCCTAGGTAAGGCATGTCAGAGCGAAAGACAGTAAACTCGAATGAGCCAAGAAAGAGCGGTGCGGGGCCGGTCGGAGCGCACCCTTTTCTCGGTGGCTGGCGGGCGAGAGAGTGCTGCGTCGCCGGCATCGGCGTCGAAAGAAGCCGAGCCGAAAAAAGTTAAAGTACAAACGTGCAAGCATACTAACCTAACCCTAGGTAAGGCATGTCAGAGCGAAAGACAGTAAACTCGAATGAGCCAAGAAAGAGCGGTGCGGGGCCGGTCGGAGCGCACCCTTTTCTCGGTGGCTGGCGGGCGAGAGAGTGCTGCGTCACCGGCATCGGCGTCGAAAGAAGCCGAGCCGAAAAAAGTTAAAGTACAAACGTGCAAGCATACTAACATAACCCTAGGTAAGGCATGTCAGAGCGAAAGACAGTAATTTCGAATGAGCCAAGAAAGAGCGGTGCGGGGCCGGTCGGAGCGCACCCTTTTCTCGGTGGCTGGCGGGCGAGAGAGTGCTGCGTCGCCGGCATCGGCGTCGAAAGAAGCCGAGCCGAAAAAAGTTAAAGTACAAACGTGCAAGCATACTAACCTAACCCTAGGTAAGGCATGTCAGAGCGAAAGACAGTAAACTCGAATGAGCCAAGAAAGAGCGGTGCGGGGCCGGTCGGAGCGCACCCTTTTCTCGGTGGCTGGCGGGCGAGAGAGTGCTGCGTCGCCGGCATCGGCGTCGAAAGAAGCCGAGCCAAAAAAAGTTAAAGTACAAACGTGCAAGCATACTAACCTAACCCTAGGTAAGGCATGTCAGAGCGAAAGACAGTAAACTCGAATGAGCCAAGAAAGAGCGGTGCGGGGCCGGTCGGAGCGCACCCTTTTCTCGGTGGCTGGCGGGCGAGAGAGTGCTGCGTCGCCGGCATCGGCGTCGAAAGAAGCCGAGCCGAAAAAAGTTAAAGTACAAACGTGCAAGCATACTAACCTAGCCCTAGGTAAGGCATGTCAGAGCGAAAGACAGTAATTTCGAATGAGCCAAGAAAGAGCGGTGCGGGGCCGGTCGGAGCGCACACTTTTCTCGGTGGCTGGCGGGCGAGAGAGTGCTGCGTCGCCGGCATCGGCGTCGAAAGAAGCCGAGCCGAAAAAAGTTAAAGTACAAACGTGCAAGCATACTAACCTAACCCTAGGTAAGGCATGTCAGAGCGAAAGACAGTAAACTCGAATGAGCCAAGAAAGAGCGGTGCGGGGCCGGTCGGAGCGCACCCTTTTCTCGGTGGCTGGCGGGCGAGAGAGTGCTGCGTCGCCGGCATCGGCGTCCAAAGAAGCCGAGCCGAAAAAGTTAAAGTACAAACGTGCAAGCATACTAACCTAACCCTAGGTAAGGCATGTCAGAGCGAAAGACAGTAATTTCGAATGAGCCAAGAAAGAGCGGTGCGGGG
>NC_135254.1:22630312-22632812 GCF_964204865.1 Styela clava
GCGCTTTTATCAGATCAAAACCGACCGGGTTCGTCCTGTGACGTTTGATGACTCTGGATAACCACGCGGATCGTACGGTCTCTGCACCGACGACGTATCATTCAAGTGTCTGCCCTATCAACTGTCGAAGGTACGCTTCGTGCTTACCTTTGTGATAACGGGTAACGGGGAATCAGGGTGCGATTCCGGAGAGGGAGCCTGAGAAACGGCTACCACATCCAAGGAAGGCAGCAGGCGCGCAAATTACCCATTCCCGACACGGGGAGGTAGTGACGAAAAATAACAATACAGGACTCTAACGAGGCCCTGTAATTGGAATGAGTACATCCTAAAACTCTTAACGAGTATCCATTGGAGGGCAAGTCTGGTGCCAGCAGCCGCGGTAATTCCAGCTCCAACAGTGTATGCTAAAGTTGTTGCGGTTGAAAAGCTCGTAGTTGGATTTTGGGCGAGCGCCGCCGGTCCGTCGCAAGGCGTGTCACTGGTTGCGTTCGCCTCACCTTCGGTTCTCCGTCGGTGCTCTTGACTGAGTGTCGGCGGTGGCCGATAAGTTTACTTTGAAAAAATTAGAGTGTTCAAAGCAGGCTGTTCGCCTGCATAGTGTTGCATGGAATAATGGAATAGGACCTCGGTTCTATTTTGTTGGTTTTCGGAGCACGAGGTAATGATTAAGAGGGACAGACGGGGGCGTCCGTACTCTGCCGTTAGAGGTGAAATTCTTGGATCGGCGGAAGACGAACTACTGCGAAAGCATTCGCCAAGAATGTTTTCTTTAATCAAGAGCGAAAGTCAGAGGTTCGAAGACGATCAGATACCGTCCTAGTTCTGACTATAAACGATGCCAACTAGCGATCGGGAGGCGTTACCATGACGACCTTTCCGGCAGCTTCCGGGAAACCAAAGTCTTTGGGTTCCGGGGGAAGTATGGTTGCAAAGCTGAAACTTAAAGGAATTGACGGAAGGGCACCACCAGGAGTGGAGCCTGCGGCTTAATTTGACTCAACACGGGGAAACTCACCCGGCCCGGACACAGGTAGGATTGACAGATTGAGAGCTCTTTCTTGATTCTGTGGGTGGTGGTGCATGGCCGTTCTTAGTTGGTGGAGCGATTTGTCTGGTTAATTCCGATAACGAACGAGACTCTGGCATGCTAAATAGTTACGCGACCTTCTCGGTCGGCGTCTAACTTCTTAGAGGGACTAGTGGCGTTTAGCCACACGAGATTGAGCAATAACAGGTCTGTGATGCCCTTAGATGTCCGGGGCCGCACGCGCGCTACACTGAGTGAAGCAGCGAGTGTCTAACCTAGGCCGAAAGGTCCGGGTAACCCGTTGAACCTCATTCGTGATTGGGATAGGGACTTGCAATTGTTTCCCTTGAACGAGGAATTCCCAGTAAGCGCAAGTCATCAACTTGCGTTGATTACGTCCCTGCCCTTTGTACACACCGCCCGTCGCTACTACCGATTGAATGGTTTAGTGAGATCCTTGGATCGGCCCCGTCGCGGCTGGCAACGGCCGCGTCGGCGTGTCGAGAAGACGATCAAACTTGATCATTTAGAGGAAGTAAAAGTCGTAACAAGGTTTCCGTAGGTGAACCTGCGGAAGGATCATTACCGAAAGTGGTGGTAGGCCCCGGCCGACCGCGCACTTAATTGTCTTTGGGTGCCGCCGAGAGGGCGGCCGTCAATCGGGGTTCCGCCCCGTGCGACACGCGTAACACGTTGGCATAGCAAGGCAGCCGAGTGCGATGGTGGCTTCTGGGCACCGCGCTCGATGTGCCGCCGGCCCAGCCCGGCGGTCGCTCGGCGCCGTTTGTTGGTGTTTTTGTGCAGTTGTTGTCGGTGGTGGTTTTGTGGTCGATCCCACAGTGTGACGTCCTCGCGCTTCGGCGCCGGGCGAAACGTCGAGGACGACTCTTAACGGTGGATCACTCGGCTCGCGAGTCGATGAAGGACGCAGCCAAGTGCGAGAAGTAATGTGAATTGCAGAACACATTGAACGTCGACCTTCTGGACGCGAATTGCGGTCTCGGGTCAATCCCGGGACCGCGTCTGCCTCAGGGTCGCGTTCGTCCTCACCCGAGGGCCGTCGCCTGGCCTCTGCGAAGACGGCCGGGCGTCGCCCCAAGTTGAAGCGGTCGCCGAGCTTTCTCGGCGCGACCGCGTGTCCCGTACACCGCCGGCCCCTCGACGTGTTCAACTACGTTCGAGGGGCGGGTCCAGGTCGGTCGGTCCGGTCACGAGATCAAGACCGACCGTGGGCCAAGGCGGCGACGGTACGCGCTCGGTCGGCGCCGGCGGCGACGACTTGCGATGCCAGCGGGCCGTGTAAGAAGCGGCCCGCTTGACACATACGACCTGAGTTCAGGCGAGAGCACCCGCTGAATTTAAGCATATTATTAAGCGGAGGAAAAGAAACCAACAGGGATTCCCTGAGTAACGGCGAGTGAACCGGGAAGAGTCCAGCGTCGAATCTGCGCGCTTTTCGAGCGCGCCGAG
>NC_135254.1:22637812-22640312 GCF_964204865.1 Styela clava
TCGAATGAGCCAAGAAAGAGCGGTGCGGGGCCGGTCGGAGCGCACCCTTTTCTCGGTGGCTGGCGGGCGAGAGAGTGCTGCGTCGCCGGCATCGGCGTCGAAAGAAGCCGAGCCGAAAAAAGTTAAAGTACGAACGTGCAAGCATACTAACCTAACCCTAGGTAAGGCATGTCAGAGCGAAAGACAGTAATTTCGAATGAGCCAAGAAAGAGCGGTGCGGGGCCGGTCGGAGCGCACCCTTTTCTCGGTGGCTGGCGGGCGAGAGAGTGCTGCGTCGCCGGCATCGGCGTCGAAAGAAGCCGAGCCGAAAAAAGTTAAAGTACAAACGTGCAAGCATACTAACCTAACCCTAGGTAAGGCATGTCAGAGCGAAAGACAGTAATTTCGAATGAGCCAAGAAAGAGCGGTGCGGGGCCGGTCGGAGCGCACCCTTTTCTCGGTGGCTGGCTGGCGAGAGAGTGCTGCGTCGCCGGCATCGGCGTCGAAAGAAGCCGAGCCGAAAAAAGTTAAAGTACAAACGTGCAAGCATACTAACCTAACCCTAGGTAAGGCATGTCAGAGCGAAAGACAGTAATTTCGAATGAGCCAAGAAAGAGCGGTGCGGGGCCGGTCGGAGCGCACCCTTTTCTCGGTGACTGGCGGGCGAGAGAGTGCTGCGTCGCCGGCATCGGCGTCGAAAGAAGCCGAGCCAAAAAAAGTTAAAGTACAAACGTGCAAGCATACTAACCTAACCCTAGGTAAGGCATGTCAGAGCGAAAGACAGTAAACTCGAATGAGCCAAGAAAGAGCGGTGCGGGGCCGGTCGGAGCGCACCCTTTTCTCGGTGGCTGGCGGGCGAGAGAGTGCTGCGTCGCCGGCATCGGCGTCGAAAGAAGCCGAGCCGAAAAAAGTTAAAGTACAAACGTGCAAGCATACTAACCTAGCCCTAGGTAAGGCATGTCAGAGCGAAAGACAGTAATTTCGAATGAGCCAAGAAAGAGCGGTGCGGGGCCGGTCGGAGCGCACCCTTTTCTCGGTGGCTGGCGGGCGAGAGAGTGCTGCGTCGCCGGCATCGGCGTCGAAAGAAGCCGAGCCGAAAAAAGTTAAAGTACAAACGTGCAAGCATACTAACCTAACCCTAGGTAAGGCATGTCAGAGCGAAAGACAGTAAACTCGAATGAGCCAAGAAAGAGCGGTGCGGGGCCGGTCGGAGCGCACCCTTTTCTCGGTGGCTGGCGGGCGAGAGAGTGCTGCGTCGCCGGCATCGGCGTCGAAAGAAGCCGAGCCGAAAAAAGTTAAAGTACAAACGTGCAAGCATACTAACCTAACCCTAGGTAAGGCATGTCAGAGCGAAAGACAGTAATTTCGAATGAGCCAAGAAAGAGCGGTGCGGGGCCGGTCGGAGCGCACCCTTTTCTCGGTGGCTGGCGGGCGAGAGAGTGCTGCGTCGCCGGCATCGGCGTCAAAAGAAGCTGAGCCGAAAAAAGTTAAAGTACAAACGCGATGCTAATGAGCGAGCCGTTGTCTCGACTAATATGTAGGGGGCGTTCGATCGAGCGTCTGGCTTGAGCGCTTGTCGGCCTAGCAGAACGGTCGCATTGTTATGCCCGGGTTTTAGGCACCGCTGCAGGCGGCCGGCAGAGCTCTTGTTTGTGCGAAACTGAATGGATCGAGCCCGAGAGAGGGCGAGCAAAGAAAAAACGCAAATCGCTCCGCCTGGCACTGCCGGCGAGAGCGTGGACGTCGCGGCCAGCGACTGTCGAAGCTGAGTACGGCCGCAGGCGATCGCCTCGGTCTTAAACGAATGCGACGAGCACGCGCCGGGCGGCCCAGCAAGGGCCGAGCGCAGCTGTCGCAGCTATCTGGTTGATCCTGCCAGTAGTGATATGCTTGTCTCAAAGATTAAGCCATGCAGGTGCAAGTACGAGTTCTCGTAAAGCGAAACTGCGAATGGCTCATTAAATCAGTCTTGGTTTATTTGGTCTCGTAAGCGAAGTGGATAACTGTGGTAATTCTAGAGCTAATACATGCATTAAGCGCCGACTTCGGGAGGCGCGCTTTTATCAGATCAAAACCGACCGGGTTCGTCCTGTGACGTTTGATGACTCTGGATAACCACGCGGATCGTACGGTCTCTGCACCGACGACGTATCATTCAAGTGTCTGCCCTATCAACTGTCGAAGGTACGCTACGTGCCTACCTTTGTGATAACGGGTAACGGGGAATCAGGGTTCGATTCCGGAGAGGGAGCCTGAGAAACGGCTACCACATCCAAGGAAGGCAGCAGGCGCGCAAATTACCCATTCCCGACACGGGGAGGTAGTGACGAAAAATAACAATACAGGACTCTAACGAGGCCCTGTAATTGGAATGAGTACATCCTAAAACTCTTAACGAGTATCCATTGGAGGGCAAGTCTGGTGCCAGCAGCCGCGGTAATTCCAGCTCCAACAGTGTATGCTAAAGTTGTTGCGGTTGAAAAGCTCGTAGTTGGATTTTGGGCGAGCGCCGCCGGTCCGT
>NC_135254.1:22647812-22650312 GCF_964204865.1 Styela clava
CCGGCATCGGCGTCGAAAGAAGCCGAGCCGAAAAAAGTTAAAGTACAAACGTGCAAGCATACTAACCTAACCCTAGGTAAGGCATGTCAGAGCGAAAGACAGTAATTTCGAATGAGCCAAGAAAGAGCGGTGCGGGGCCGGTCGGAGCGCACCCTTTTCTCGGTGGCTGGCGGGCGAGAGAGTGCTGCGTCGCCGGCATCGGCGTCGAAAGAAGCCGAGCCAAAAAAAGTTAAAGTACAAACGTGCAAGCATACTAACCTAACCCTAGGTAAGGCATGTCAGAGCGAAAGACAGTAAACTCGAATGAGCCATGAAAGAGCGGTGCGGGGCCGGTCGGAGCGCACCCTTTTCTCGGTGGCTGGCGGGCGAGAGAGTGCTGCGTCGCCGGCATCGGCGTCGAAAGAAGCCGAGCCGAAAAAAGTTAAAGTACAAACGTGCAAGCATACTAACCTAACCCTAGGTAAGGCATGTCAGAGCGAAAGACAGTAATTTCGAATGAGCCAAGAAAGAGCGGTGCGGGGCCGGTCGGAGCGCACCCTTTTCTCGGTGGCTGGCGGGCGAGAGAGTGCTGCGTCGCCGGCATCGGCGTCGAAAGAAGCCGAGCCGAAAAAAGTTAAAGTACAAACGTGCAAGCATACTAACCTAACCCTAGGTAAGGCATGTCAGAGCGAAAGACAGTAATTTCGAATGAGCCAAGAAAGAGCGGTGCGGGGCCGGTCGGAGCGCACCCTTTTCTCGGTGGCTGGCGGGCGAGAGAGTGCTGCGTCGCCGGCATCGGCGTCGAAAGAAGCCGAGCCCAAAAAAGTTAAAGTACAAACGTGCAAGCATACTAACCTAACCCTAGGTAAGGCATGTCAGAGCGAAAGACAGTAAACTCGAATGAGCCAAGAAAGAGCGGTGCGGGGCCGGTCGGAGCGCACCCTTTTCTCGGTGGCTGGCGGGCGAGAGAGTGCTGCGTCGCCGGCATCGGCGTCGAAAGAAGCCGAGCCGAAAAAAGTTAAAGTACAAACGTGCAAGCATACTAACCTAACCCTAGGTAAGGCATGTCAGAGCGAAAGACAGTAATTTCGAATGAGCCAAGAAAGAGCGGTGCGGGGCCGGTCGGAGCGCACCCTTTTCTCGGTGGCTGGCGGGCGAGAGAGTGCTGCGTCGCCGGCATCGGCGTCGAAAGAAGCCGAGCCGAAAAAAGTTAAAGTACAAACGTGCAAGCATACTAACCTAACCCTAGGTAAGGCATGTCAGAGCGAAAGACAGTAATTTCGAATGAGCCAAGAAAGAGCGGTGCGGGGCCGGTCGGAGCGCACCCTTTTCTCGGTGGCTGGCGGGCGAGAGAGTGCTGCGTCGCCGGCATCGGCGTCGAAAGAAGCCGAGCCGAAAAAAGTTAAAGTACAAACGTGCAAGCATACTAACCTAACCCTAGGTAAGGCATGTCAGAGCGAAAGACAGTAAACTCGAATGAGCCAAGAAAGAGCGGTGCGGGGCCGGTCGGAGCGCACCCTTTTCTCGGTGGCTGGCGGGCGAGAGAGTGCTGCGTCGCCGGCATCGGCGTCGAAAGAAGCCGAGCCGAAAAAAGTTAAAGTACAAACGTGCAAGCATACTAACCTAACCCTAGGTAAGGCATGTCAGAGCGAAAGACAGTAATTTCGAATGAGCCAAGAAAGAGCGGTGCGGGGCCGGTCGGAGCGCACCCTTTTCTCGGTGGCTGGCGGGCGAGAGAGTGCTGCGTCGCCGGCATCGGCGTCGAAAGAAGCCGAGCCGAAAAAAGTTAAAGTACAAACGTGCAAGCATACTAACCTAACCCTAGGTAAGGCATGTCAGAGCGAAAGACAGTAAACTCGAATGAGCCAAGAAAGAGCGGTGCGGGGCCGGTCGGAGCGCACCCTTTTCTCGGTGGCTGGCGGGCGAGAGAGTGCTGCGTCGCCGGCATCGGCGTCGAAAGAAGCCGAGCCGAAAAAAGTTAAAGTACAAACGTGCAAGCATACTAACCTAACCCTAGGTAAGGCATGTCAGAGCGAAAGACAGTAATTTCGAATGAGCCAAGAAAGAGCGGTGCGGGGCCGGTCGGAGCGCACCCTTTTCTCGGTGGCTGGCGGGCGAGAGAGTGCTGCGTCGCCGGCATCGGCGTCGAAAGAAGCCGAGCCAAAAAAAGTTAAAGTACAAACGTGCAAGCATACTAACCTAACCCTAGGTAAGGCATGTCAGAGCGAAAGACAGTAAACTCGAATGAGCCATGAAAGAGCGGTGCGGGGCCGGTCGGAGCGCACCCTTTTCTCGGTGGCTGGCGGGCGAGAGAGTGCTGCGTCGCCGGCATCGGCGTCGAAAGAAGCCGAGCCGAAAAAAGTTAAAGTACAAACGTGCAAGCATACTAACCTAACCCTAGGTAAGGCATGTCAGAGCGAAAGACAGTAATTTCGAATGAGCCAAGAAAGAGCGGTGCGGGGCCGGTCGGAGCGCACCCTTTTCTCGGTGGCTGGCGGGCGAGAGAGTGCTGCGTCGCCGG
>NC_135254.1:22657812-22662812 GCF_964204865.1 Styela clava
GCCAAGAAAGAGCGGTGCGGGGCCGGTCGGAGCGCACCCTTTTCTCGGTGGCTGGCGGGCGAGAGAGTGCTGCGTCGCCGGCATCGGCGTCGAAAGAAGCCGAGCCGAAAAAAGTTAAAGTACAAACGTGCAAGCATACTAACCTAACCCTAGGTAAGGCATGTCAGAGCGAAAGACAGTAATTTCAAATGAGCCAAGAAAGAGCGGTGCGGGGCCGGTCGGAGCGCACCCTTTTCTCGGTGGCTGGCGGGCGAGAGAGTGCTGCGTCGCCGGCATCGGCGTCGAAAGAAGCCGAGCCGAAAAAAGTTAAAGTACAAACGTGCAAGCATACTAACCTAACCCTAGGTAAGGCATGTCAGAGCGAAAGACAGTAAACTCGAATGAGCCAAGAAAGAGCGGTGCGGGGCCGGTCGGAGCGCACCCTTTTCTCGGTGGCTGGCGGGCGAGAGAGTGCTGCGTCGCCGGCATCGGCGTCGAAAGAAGCCGAGCCGAAAAAAGTTAAAGTACAAACGTGCAAGCATACTAACCTAACCCTAGGTAAGGCATGTCAGAGCGAAAGACAGTAATTTCGAATGAGCCAAGAAAGAGCGGTGCGGGGCCGGTCGGAGCGCACCCTTTTCTCGGTGGCTGGCGGGCGAGAGAGTGCTGCGTCGCCGGCATCGGCGTCGAAAGAAGCCGAGCCGAAAAAAGTTAAAGTACAAACGTGCAAGCATACTAACCTAACCCTAGGTAAGGCATGTCAGAGCGAAAGACAGTAAACTCGAATGAGCCAAGAAAGAGCGGTGCGGGGCCGGTCGGAGCGCACCCTTTTCTCGGTGGCTGGCGGGCGAGAGAGTGCTGCGTCGCCGGCATCGGCGTCGAAAGAAGCCGAGCCGAAAAAAGTTAAAGTACAAACGTGCAAGCATACTAACCTAGCCCTAGGTAAGGCATGTCAGAGCGAAAGACAGTAATTTCGAATGAGCCAAGAAAGATCGGTGCGGGGCCGGTCGGAGCGCACCCTTTTCTCGGTGGCTGGCGGGCGAGAGAGTGCTGCGTCGCCGGCATCGGCGTCGAAAGAAGCCGAGCCGAAAAAAGTTAAAGTACAAACGTGCAAGCATACTAACCTAACCCTAGGTAAGGCATGTCAGAGCGAAAGACAGTAAACTCGAATGAGCCAAGAAAGAGCGGTGCGGGGCCGGTCGGAGCGCACCCTTTTCTCGGTGGCTGGCGGGCGAGAGAGTGCTGCGTCGCCGGCATCGGCGTCGAAAGAAGCCGAGCCGAAAAAAGTTAAAGTACAAACGTGCAAGCATACTAACCTAACCCTAGGTAAGGCATGTCAGAGCGAAAGACAGTAATTTCGAATGAGCCAAGAAAGAGCGGTGCGGGGCCGGTCGGAGCGCACCCTTTTCTCGGTGGCTGGCGGGCGAGAGAGTGCTGCGTCGCCGGCATCGGCGTCGAAAGAAGCCGAGCCAAAAAAAGTTAAAGTACAAACGTGCAAGCATACTAACCTAACCCTAGGTAAGGCATGTCAGAGCGAAAGACAGTAAACTCGAATGAGCCATGAAAGAGCGGTGCGGGGCCGGTCGGAACGCACCCTTTTCTCGGTGGCTGGCGGGCGAGAGAGTGCTGCGTCGCCGGCATCGGCGTCGAAAGAAGCCGAGCCGAAAAAAGTTAAAGTACAAACGTGCAAGCATACTAACCTAACCCTAGGTAAGGCATGTCAGAGCGAAAGACAGTAATTTCGAATGAGCCAAGAAAGAGCGGTGCGGGGCCGGTCGGAGCGCACCCTTTTCTCGGTGGCTGGCGGGCGAGAGAGTGCTGCGTCGCCGGCATCGGCGTCGAAAGAAGCCGAGCCGAAAAAAGTTAAAGTACAAACGCGATGCTAATGAGCGAGCCGTTGTCTCGACTAATATGTAGGGGGCGTTCGATCGAGCGTCTGGCTTGAGCGCTTGTCGGCCTAGCAGAACGGTCGCATTGTTATGCCCGGGTTTTAGGCACCGCTGCAGGCGGCCGGCAGAGCTCTTGTTTGTGCGAAACTGAATGGATCGAGCCCGAGAGAGGGCGAGCAAAGAAAAAACGCAAATCGCTCCGCCTGGCACTGCCGGCGAGAGCGTGGACGTCGCGGCCAGCGACTGTCGAAGCTGAGTACGGCCGCAGGCGATCGCCTCGGTCTTAAACGAATGCGACGAGCACGCGCCGGGCGGCCCAGCAAGGGCCGAGCGCAGCTGTCGCAGCTATCTGGTTGATCCTGCCAGTAGTGATATGCTTGTCTCAAAGATTAAGCCATGCAGGTGCAAGTACGAGTTCTCGTAAAGCGAAACTGCGAATGGCTCATTAAATCAGTCTTGGTTTATTTGGTCTCGTAAGCGAAGTGGATAACTGTGGTAATTCTAGAGCTAATACATGCATTAAGCGCCGACTTCGGGAGGCGCGCTTTTATCAGATCAAAACCGACCGGGTTCGTCCTGTGACGTTTGATGACTCTGGATAACCACGCGGATCGTACGGTCTCTGCACCGACGACGTATCATTCAAGTGTCTGCCCTATCAACTGTCGAAGGTACGCTTCGTGCCTACCTTTGTGATAACGGGTAACGGGGAATCAGGGTGCGATTCCGGAGAGGGAGCCTGAGAAACGGCTACCACATCCAAGGAAGGCAGCAGGCGCGCAAATTACCCATTCCCGACACGGGGAGGTAGTGACGAAAAATAACAATACAGGACTCTAACGAGGCCCTGTAATTGGAATGAGTACATCCTAAAACTCTTAACGAGTATCCATTGGAGGGCAAGTCTGGTGCCAGCAGCCGCGGTAATTCCAGCTCCAACAGTGTATGCTAAAGTTGTTGCGGTTGAAAAGCTCGTAGTTGGATTTTGGGCGAGCGCCGCCGGTCCGTCGCAAGGCGTGTCACTGGTTGCGTTCGCCTCACCTTCGGTTCTCCGTCGGTGCTCTTGACTGAGTGTCGGCGGTGGCCGATAAGTTTACTTTGAAAAAATTAGAGTGTTCAAAGCAGGCTGTTCGCCTGCATAGTGTTGCATGGAATAATGGAATAGGACCTCGGTTCTATTTTGTTGGTTTTCGGAGCACGAGGTAATGATTAAGAGGGACAGACGGGGGCGTCCGTACTCTGCCGTTAGAGGTGAAATTCTTGGATCGGCGGAAGACGAACTACTGCGAAAGCATTCGCCAAGAATGTTTTCTTTAATCAAGAGCGAAAGTCAGAGGTTCGAAGACGATCAGATACCGTCCTAGTTCTGACTATAAACGATGCCAACTAGCGATCGGGAGGCGTTACCATGACGACCTTTCCGGCAGCTTCCGGGAAACCAAAGTCTTTGGGTTCCGGGGGAAGTATGGTTGCAAAGCTGAAACTTAAAGGAATTGACGGAAGGGCACCACCAGGAGTGGAGCCTGCGGCTTAATTTGACTCAACACGGGGAAACTCACCCGGCCCGGACACAGGTAGGATTGACAGATTGAGAGCTCTTTCTTGATTCTGTGGGTGGTGGTGCATGGCCGTTCTTAGTTGGTGGAGCGATTTGTCTGGTTAATTCCGATAACGAACGAGACTCTGGCATGCTAAATAGTTACGCGACCTTCTCGGTCGGCGTCTAACTTCTTAGAGGGACTAGTGGCGTTTAGCCACACGAGATTGAGCAATAACAGGTCTGTGATGCCCTTAGATGTCCGGGGCCGCACGCGCGCTACACTGAGTGAAGCAGCGAGTGTCTAACCTAGGCCGAAAGGTCCGGGTAACCCGTTGAACCTCATTCGTGATTGGGATAGGGACTTGCAATTGTTTCCCTTGATTGAGGAATTCCCAGTAAGCGCAAGTCATCAACTTGCGTTGATTACGTCCCTGCCCTTTGTACACACCGCCCGTCGCTACTACCGATTGAATGGTTTAGTGAGATCCTTGGATCGGCCCCGTCGCGGCTGGCAACGGCCGCGTCGGCGTGTCGAGAAGACGATCAAACTTGATCATTTAGAGGAAGTAAAAGTCGTAACAAGGTTTCCGTAGGTGAACCTGCGGAAGGATCATTACCGAAAGTGGTGGTAGGCCCCGGCCGACCGCGCACTTAATTGTCTTTGGGTGCCGCCGAGAGGGCGGCCGTCAATCGGGGTTCCGCCCCGTGCGACACGCGTAACACGTTGGCATAGCAAGGCAGCCGAGTGCGATGGTGGCTTCTGGGCACCGCGCTCGATGTGCCGCCGGCCCAGCCCGGCGGTCGCTCGGCGCCGTTTGTTGGTGTTTTTGTGCAGTTGTTGTCGGTGGTGGTTTTGTGGTCGATCCCACAGTGTGACGTCCTCGCGCTTCGGCGCCGGGCGAAACGTCGAGGACGACTCTTAACGGTGGATCACTCGGCTCGCGAGTCGATGAAGGACGCAGCCAAGTGCGAGAAGTAATGTGAATTGCAGAACACATTGAACGTCGACCTTCTGGACGCGAATTGCGGTCTCGGGTCAATCCCGGGACCGCGTCTGCCTCAGGGTCGCGTTCGTCCTCACCCGAGGGCCGTCGCCTGGCCTCTGCGAAGACGGCCGGGCGTCGCCCCAAGTTGAAGCGGTCGCCGAGCTTTCTCGGCGCGACCGCGTGTCCCGTACACCGCCGGCCCCTCGACGTGTTCAACTACGTTCGAGGGGCGGGTCCAGGTCGGTCGGTCCGGTCACGAGATCAAGACCGACCGTGGGCCAAGGCGGCGACGGTACGCGCTCGGTCGGCGCCGGCGGCGACGACTTGCGATGCCAGCGGGCCGTGTAAGAAGCGGCCCGCTTGACACATACGACCTGAGTTCAGGCGAGAGCACCCGCTGAATTTAAGCATATTATTAAGCGGAGGAAAAGAAACCAACAGGGATTCCCTGAGTAACGGCGAGTGAACCGGGAAGAGTCCAGCGTCGAATCTGCGCGCTTTTCGAGCGCGCCGAGTTGTGACGTACGGAAGTCCCAGTGCGGCTAACGGCGAGCGCCGGTGTCCTTCTGATCGAGGCCTCGTCCCACGGCGGGTGTTAGGCCCATA
>NC_135254.1:22667812-22670312 GCF_964204865.1 Styela clava
ATCGGCGTCGAAAGAAGCCGAGCCGAAAAAAGTTAAAGTACGAACGTGCAAGCATACTAACCTAACCCTAGGTAAGGCATGTCAGAGCGAAAGACAGTAATTTCGAATGAGCCAAGAAAGAGCGGTGCGGGGCCGGTCGGAGCGCACCCTTTTCTCGGTGGCTGGCGGGCGAGAGAGTGCTGCGTCGCCGGCATCGGCGTCGAAAGAAGCCGAGCCGAAAAAAGTTAAAGTACAAACGTGCAAGCATACTAACCTAACCCTAGGTAAGGCATGTCAGAGCGAAAGACAGTAATTTCGAATGAGCCAAGAAAGAGCGGTGCGGGGCCGGTCGGAGCGCACCCTTTTCTCGGTGGCTGGCGGGCGAGAGAGTGCTGCGTCGCCGGCATCGGCGTCGAAAGAAGCCGAGCCGAAAAAAGTTAAAGTACAAACGTGCAAGCATACTAACCTAACCCTAGGTAAGGCATGTCAGAGCGAAAGACAGTAATTTCGAATGAGCCAAGAAAGAGCGGTGCGGGGCCGGTCGGAGCGCACCCTTTTCTCGGTGACTGGCGGGCGAGAGAGTGCTGCGTCGCCGGCATCGGCGTCGAAAGAAGCCGAGCCAAAAAAAGTTAAAGTACAAACGTGCAAGCATACTAACCTAACCCTAGGTAAGGCATGTCAGAGCGAAAGACAGTAAACTCGAATGAGCCAAGAAAGAGCGGTGCGGGGCCGGTCGGAGCGCACCCTTTTCTC
This sequence comes from Styela clava, assembly GCF_964204865.1. NCBI lineage: Eukaryota > Metazoa > Chordata > Ascidiacea > Stolidobranchia > Styelidae > Styela > Styela clava. Next base: position 22,668,545 of record NC_135254.1, read on the forward strand.
GGTGGCTGGCGGGCGAGAGAGTGCTGCGTCGCCGGCATCGGCGTCGAAAGAAGCCGAGCCGAAAAAAGTTAAAGTACAAACGTGCAAGCATACTAACCTAGCCCTAGGTAAGGCATGTCAGAGCGAAAGACAGTAATTTCGAATGAGCCAAGAAAGAGCGGTGCGGGGCCGGTCGGAGCGCACCCTTTTCTCGGTGGCTGGCGGGCGAGAGAGTGCTGCGTCGCCGGCATCGGCGTCGAAAGAAGCCGAGCCGAAAAAAGTTAAAGTACAAACGTGCAAGCATACTAACCTAACCCTAGGTAAGGCATGTCAGAGCGAAAGACAGTAAACTCGAATGAGCCAAGAAAGAGCGGTGCGGGGCCGGTCGGAGCGCACCCTTTTCTCGGTGGCTGGCGGGCGAGAGAGTGCTGCGTCGCCGGCATCGGCGTCGAAAGAAGCCGAGCCGAAAAAAGTTAAAGTACAAACGTGCAAGCATACTAACCTAACCCTAGGTAAGGCATGTCAGAGCGAAAGACAGTAATTTCGAATGAGCCAAGAAAGAGCGGTGCGGGGCCGGTCGGAGCGCACCCTTTTCTCGGTGGCTGGCGGGCGAGAGAGTGCTGCGTCGCCGGCATCGGCGTCGAAAGAAGCCGAGCCAAAAAAAGTTAAAGTACAAACGTGCAAGCATACTAACCTAACCCTAGGTAAGGCATGTCAGAGCGAAAGACAGTAAACTCGAATGAGCCATGAAAGAGCGGTGCGGGGCCGGTCGGAGCGCACCCTTTTCTCGGTGGCTGGCGGGCGAGAGAGTGCTGCGTCGCCGGCATCGGCGTCGAAAGAAGCCGAGCCGAAAAAAGTTAAAGTACAAACGTGCAAGCATACTAACCTAACCCTAGGTAAGGCATGTCAGAGCGAAAGACAGTAATTTCGAATGAGCCAAGAAAGAGCGGTGCGGGGCCGGTCGGAGCGCACCCTTTTCTCGGTGGCTGGCGGGCGAGAGAGTGCTGCGTCGCCGGCATCGGCGTCAAAAGAAGCTGAGCCGAAAAAAGTTAAAGTACAAACGCGATGCTAATGAGCGAGCCGTTGTCTCGACTAATATGTAGGGGGCGTTCGATCGAGCGTCTGGCTTGAGCGCTTGTCGGCCTAGCAGAACGGTCGCATTGTTATGCCCGGGTTTTAGGCACCGCTGCAGGCGGCCGGCAGAGCTCTTGTTTGTGCGAAACTGAATGGATCGAGCCCGAGAGAGGGCGAGCAAAGAAAAAACGCAAATCGCTCCGCCTGGCACTGCCGGCGAGAGCGTGGACGTCGCGGCCAGCGACTGTCGAAGCTGAGTACGGCCGCAGGCGATCGCCTCGGTCTTAAACGAATGCGACGAGCACGCGCCGGGCGGCCCAGCAAGGGCCGAGCGCAGCTGTCGCAGCTATCTGGTTGATCCTGCCAGTAGTGATATGCTTGTCTCAAAGATTAAGCCATGCAGGTGCAAGTACGAGTTCTCGTAAAGCGAAACTGCGAATGGCTCATTAAATCAGTCTTGGTTTATTTGGTCTCGTAAGCGAAGTGGATAACTGTGGTAATTCTAGAGCTAATACATGCATTAAGCGCCGACTTCGGGAGGCGCGCTTTTATCAGATCAAAACCGACCGGGTTCGTCCTGTGACGTTTGATGACTCTGGATAACCACGCGGATCGTACGGTCTCTGCACCGACGACGTATCATTCAAGTGTCTGCCCTATCAACTGTCGAAGGTACGCTACGTGCCTACCTTTGTGATAACGGGTAACGGGGAAT
>NC_135254.1:22677812-22680312 GCF_964204865.1 Styela clava
GAGCGAAAGACAGTAATTTCGAATGAGCCAAGAAAGAGCGGTGCGGGGCCGGTCGGAGCGCACCCTTTTCTCGGTGGCTGGCGGGCGAGAGAGTGCTGCGTCGCCGGCATCGGCGTCGAAAGAAGCCGAGCCGAAAAAAGTTAAAGTACAAACGTGCAAGCATACTAACCTAACCCTAGGTAAGGCATGTCAGAGCGAAAGACAGTAATTTCGAATGAGCCAAGAAAGAGCGGTGCGGGGCCGGTCGGAGCGCACCCTTTTCTCGGTGGCTGGCGGGCGAGAGAGTGCTGCGTCGCCGGCATCGGCGTCGAAAGAAGCCGAGCCAAAAAAAGTTAAAGTACAAACGTGCAAGCATACTAACCTAACCCTAGGTAAGGCATGTCAGAGCGAAAGACAGTAAACTCGAATGAGCCATGAAAGAGCGGTGCGGGGCCGGTCGGAGCGCACCCTTTTCTCGGTGGCTGGCGGGCGAGAGAGTGCTGCGTCGCCGGCATCGGCGTCGAAAGAAGCCGAGCCGAAAAAAGTTAAAGTACAAACGTGCAAGCATACTAACCTAACCCTAGGTAAGGCATGTCAGAGCGAAAGACAGTAATTTCGAATGAGCCAAGAAAGAGCGGTGCGGGGCCGGTCGGAGCGCACCCTTTTCTCGGTGGCTGGCGGGCGAGAGAGTGCTGCGTCGCCGGCATCGGCGTCGAAAGAAGCCGAGCCGAAAAAAGTTAAAGTACAAACGTGCAAGCATACTAACCTAACCCTAGGTAAGGCATGTCAGAGCGAAAGACAGTAATTTCGAATGAGCCAAGAAAGAGCGGTGCGGGGCCGGTCGGAGCGCACCCTTTTCTCGGTGGCTGGCGGGCGAGAGAGTGCTGCGTCGCCGGCATCGGCGTCGAAAGAAGCCGAGCCCAAAAAAGTTAAAGTACAAACGTGCAAGCATACTAACCTAACCCTAGGTAAGGCATGTCAGAGCGAAAGACAGTAAACTCGAATGAGCCAAGAAAGAGCGGTGCGGGGCCGGTCGGAGCGCACCCTTTTCTCGGTGGCTGGCGGGCGAGAGAGTGCTGCGTCGCCGGCATCGGCGTCGAAAGAAGCCGAGCCGAAAAAAGTTAAAGTACAAACGTGCAAGCATACTAACCTAACCCTAGGTAAGGCATGTCAGAGCGAAAGACAGTAATTTCGAATGAGCCAAGAAAGAGCGGTGCGGGGCCGGTCGGAGCGCACCCTTTTCTCGGTGGCTGGCGGGCGAGAGAGTGCTGCGTCGCCGGCATCGGCGTCGAAAGAAGCCGAGCCGAAAAAAGTTAAAGTACAAACGTGCAAGCATACTAACCTAACCCTAGGTAAGGCATGTCAGAGCGAAAGACAGTAATTTCGAATGAGCCAAGAAAGAGCGGTGCGGGGCCGGTCGGAGCGCACCCTTTTCTCGGTGGCTGGCGGGCGAGAGAGTGCTGCGTCGCCGGCATCGGCGTCGAAAGAAGCCGAGCCGAAAAAAGTTAAAGTACAAACGTGCAAGCATACTAACCTAACCCTAGGTAAGGCATGTCAGAGCGAAAGACAGTAAACTCGAATTAGCCAAGAAAGAGCGGTGCGGGGCCGGTCGGAGCGCACCCTTTTCTCGGTGGCTGGCGGGCGAGAGAGTGCTGCGTCGCCGGCATCGGCGTCGAAAGAAGCCGAGCCGAAAAAAGTTAAAGTACAAACGTGCAAGCATACTAACCTAACCCTAGGTAAGGCATGTCAGAGCGAAAGACAGTAATTTCGAATGAGCCAAGAAAGAGCGGTGCGGGGCCGGTCGGAGCGCACCCTTTTCTCGGTGGCTGGCGGGCGAGAGAGTGCTGCGTCGCCGGCATCGGCGTCGAAAGAAGCCGAGCCGAAAAAAGTTAAAGTACAAACGTGCAAGCATACTAACCTAACCCTAGGTAAGGCATGTCAGAGCGAAAGACAGTAAACTCGAATGAGCCAAGAAAGAGCGGTGCGGGGCCGGTCGGAGCGCACCCTTTTCTCGGTGGCTGGCGGGCGAGAGAGTGCTGCGTCGCCGGCATCGGCGTCGAAAGAAGCCGAGCCGAAAAAAGTTAAAGTACAAACGTGCAAGCATACTAACCTAACCCTAGGTAAGGCATGTCAGAGCGAAAGACAGTAATTTCGAATGAGCCAAGAAAGAGCGGTGCGGGGCCGGTCGGAGCGCACCCTTTTCTCGGTGGCTGGCGGGCGAGAGAGTGCTGCGTCGCCGGCATCGGCGTCGAAAGAAGCCGAGCCAAAAAAAGTTAAAGTACAAACGTGCAAGCATACTAACCTAACCCTAGGTAAGGCATGTCAGAGCGAAAGACAGTAAACTCGAATGAGCCATGAAAGAGCGGTGCGGGGCCGGTCGGAGCGCACCCTTTTCTCGGTGGCTGGCGGGCGAGAGAGTGCTGCGTCGCCGGCATCGGCGTCGAAAGAAGCCGAGCCGAAAAAAGTTAAAGTACAAACGTGCAAGCATACTAACCTAACCCTAGGTAAGGCATGTCAGAGC
>NC_135254.1:22687812-22690312 GCF_964204865.1 Styela clava
GGCGAGAGAGTGCTGCGTCGCCGGCATCGGCGTCGAAAGAAGCCGAGCCGAAAAAAGTTAAAGTACAAACGTGCAAGCATACTAACCTAACCCTAGGTAAGGCATGTCAGAGCGAAAGACAGTAATTTCGAATGAGCCAAGAAAGAGCGGTGCGGGGCCGGTCGGAGCGCACCCTTTTCTCGGTGGCTGGCGGGCGAGAGAGTGCTGCGTCGCCGGCATCGGCGTCGAAAGAAGCCGAGCCGAAAAAAGTTAAAGTACAAACGTGCAAGCATACTAACCTAACCCTAGGTAAGGCATGTCAGAGCGAAAGACAGTAAACTCGAATGAGCCAAGAAAGAGCGGTGCGGGGCCGGTCGGAGCGCACCCTTTTCTCGGTGGCTGGCGGGCGAGAGAGTGCTGCGTCGCCGGGATCGGCGTCGAAAGAAGCCGAGCCGAAAAAAGTTAAAGTACAAACGTGCAAGCATACTAACCTAACCCTAGGTAAGGCATGTCAGAGCGAAAGACAGTAATTTCGAATGAGCCAAGAAAGAGCGGTGCGGGGCCGGTCGGAGCGCACCCTTTTCTCGGTGGCTGGCGGGCGAGAGAGTGCTGCGTCGCCGGCATCGGCGTCGAAAGAAGCCGAGCCGAAAAAAGTTAAAGTACAAACGTGCAAGCATACTAACCTAACCCTAGGTAAGGCATGTCAGAGCGAAAGACAGTAATTTCGAATGAGCCAAGAAAGAGCGGTGCGGGGCCGGTCGGAGCGCACCCTTTTCTCGGTGGCTGGCGGGCGAGAGAGTGCTGCGTCGCCGGCATCGGCGTCGAAAGAAGCCGAACCGAAAAAAGTTAAGTACAAACGTGCAAGCATACTAACCTAACCCTAGGTAAGGCATGTCAGAGCGAAAGACAGTAAACTCGAATGAGCCAAGAAAGAGCGGTGCGGGGCCGGTCGGAGCGCACCCTTTTCTCGGTGGCTGGCGGGCGAGAGAGTGCTGCGTCGCCGGCATCGGCGTCGAAAGAAGCCGAGCCGAAAAAAGTTAAAGTACAAACGTGCAAGCATACTAACCTAACCCTAGGTAAGGCATGTCAGAGCGAAAGACAGTAATTTCGAATGAGCCAAGAAAGAGCGGTGCGGGGCCGGTCGGAGCGCACCCTTTTCTCGGTGGCTGGCGGGCGAGAGAGTGCTGCGTCGCCGGCATCGGCGTCGAAAGAAGCCGAGCTGAAAAAAGTTAAAGTACAAACGTGCAAGCATACTAACCTAACCCTAGGTAAGGCATGTCAGAGCGAAAGACAGTAATTTCGAATGAGCCAAGAAAGAGCGGTGCGGGGCCGGTCGGAGCGCACCCTTTTCTCGGTGGCTGGCGGGCGAGAGAGTGCTGCGTCGCCGGCATCGGCGTCGAAAGAAGCCGAGCCGAAAAAAGTTAAAGTACAAACGTGCAAGCATACTAACCTAACCCTAGGTAAGGCATGTCAGAGCGAAAGACAGTAAACTCGAATGAGCCAAGAAAGAGCGGTGCGGGGCCGGTCGGAGCGCACCCTTTTCTCGGTGGCTGGCGGGCGAGAGAGTGCTGCGTCGCCGGCATCGGCGTCGAAAGAAGCCGAGCCAAAAAAAGTTAAAGTACAAACGTGCAAGCATACTAACCTAACCCTAGGTAAGGCATGTCAGAGCGAAAGACAGTAAACTCGAATGAGCCAAGAAAGAGCGGTGCGGGGCCGGTCGGAGCGCACCCTTTTCTCGGTGGCTGGCGGGCGAGAGAGTGCTGCGTCGCCGGCATCGGCGTCGAAAGAAGCCGAGCCGAAAAAAGTTAAAGTACAAACGTGCAAGCATACTAACCTAGCCCTAGGTAAGGCATGTCAGAGCGAAAGACAGTAATTTCGAATGAGCCAAGAAAGAGCGGTGCGGGGCCGGTCGGAGCGCACCCTTTTCTCGGTGGCTGGCGGGCGAGAGAGTGCTGCGTCGCCGGCATCGGCGTCGAAAGAAGCCGAGCCGAAAAAAGTTAAAGTACAAACGTGCAAGCATACTAACCTAACCCTAGGTAAGGCATGTCAGAGCGAAAGACAGTAAACTCGAATGAGCCAAGAAAGAGCGGTGCGAGGCCGGTCGGAGCGCACCCTTTTCTCGGTGGCTGGCGGGCGAGAGAGTGCTGCGTCGCCGGCATCGGCGTCGAAAGAAGCCGAGCCGAAAAAAGTTAAAGTACAAACGTGCAAGCATACTAACCTAACCCTAGGTAAGGCATGTCAGAGCGAAAGACAGTAATTTCGAATGAGCCAAGAAAGAGCGGTGCGGGGCCGGTCGGAGCGCACCCTTTTCTCGGTGGCTGGCGGGCGAGAGAGTGCTGCGTCGCCGGCATCGGCGTCGAAAGAAGCCGAGCCAAAAAAAGTTAAAGTACAAACGTGCAAGCATACTAACCTAACCCTAGGTAAGGCATGTCAGAGCGAAAGACAGTAAACTCGAATGAGCCATGAAAGAGCGGTGCGGGGCCGGTCGGAGCGCACCCTTTTCTCGGTGGCTGGCGGGCGA
>NC_135254.1:22707812-22710312 GCF_964204865.1 Styela clava
CGGTGGCTGGCGGGCGAGAGAGTGCTGCGTCGCCGGCATCGGCGTCGAAAGAAGCCGAGCCGAAAAAAGTTAAAGTACAAACGTGCAAGCATACTAACCTAACCCTAGGTAAGGCATGTCAGAGCGAAAGACAGTAATTTCGAATGAGCCAAGAAAGAGCGGTGCGGGGCCGGTCGGAGCGCACCCTTTTCTCGGTGGCTGGCGGGCGAGAGAGTGCTGCGTCGCCGGCATCGGCGTCGAAAGAAGCCGAGCCGAAAAAAGTTAAAGTACAAACGTGCAAGCATACTAACCTAACCCTAGGTAAGGCATGTCAGAGCGAAAGACAGTAAACTCGAATGAGCCAAGAAAGAGCGGTGCGGGGCCGGTCGGAGCGCACCCTTTTCTCGGTGGCTGGCGGGCGAGAGAGTGCTGCGTCGCCGGCATCGGCGTCGAAAGAAGCCGAGCCGAAAAAAGTTAAAGTACAAACGTGCAAGCATACTAACCTAACCCTAGGTAAGGCATGTCAGAGCGAAAGACAGTAAACTCGAATGAGCCAAGAAAGAGCGGTGCGGGGCCGGTCGGAGCGCACCCTTTTCTCGGTGGCTGGCGGGCGAGAGAGTGCTGCGTCGCCGGCATCGGCGTCGAAAGAAGCCGAGCCGAAAAAAGTTAAAGTACAAACGTGCAAGCATACTAACCTAACCCTAGGTAAGGCATGTCAGAGCGAAAGACAGTAATTTCGAATGAGCCAAGAAAGAGCGGTGCGGGGCCGGTCGGAGCGCACCCTTTTCTCGGTGGCTGGCGGGCGAGAGAGTGCTGCGTCGCCGGCATCGGCGTCGAAAGAAGCCGAGCCGAAAAAAGTTAAAGTACAAACGTGCAAGCATACTAACCTAACCCTAGGTAAGGCATGTCAGAGCGAAAGACAGTAAACTCGAATGAGCCAAGAAAGAGCGGTGCGGGGCCGGTCGGAGCGCACCCTTTTCTCGGTGGCTGGCGGGCGAGAGAGTGCTGCGTCGCCGGCATCGGCGTCGAAAGAAGCCGAGCCGAAAAAAGTTAAAGTACAAACGTGCAAGCATACTAACCTAACCCTAGGTAAGGCATGTCAGAGCGAAAGACAGTAATTTCGAATGAGCCAAGAAAGAGCGGTGCGGGGCCGGTCGGAGCGCACCCTTTTCTCGGTGGCTGGCGGGCGAGAGAGTGCTGCGTCGCCGGCATCGGCGTCGAAAGAAGCCGAGCCAAAAAAAGTTAAAGTACAAACGTGCAAGCATACTAACCTAACCCTAGGTAAGGCATGTCAGAGCGAAAGACAGTAAACTCGAATGAGCCATGAAAGAGCGGTGCGGGGCCGGTCGGAGCGCACCCTTTTCTCGGTGGCTGGCGGGCGAGAGAGTGCTGCGTCGCCGGCATCGGCGTCGAAAGAAGCCGAGCCGAAAAAAGTTAAAGTACAAACGTGCAAGCATACTAACCTAACCCTAGGTAAGGCATGTCAGAGCGAAAGACAGTAATTTCGAATGAGCCAAGAAAGAGCGGTGCGGGGCCGGTCGGAGCGCACCCTTTTCTCGGTGGCTGGCGGGCGAGAGAGTGCTGCGTCGCCGGCATCGGCGTCAAAAGAAGCCGAGCCGAAAAAAGTTAAAGTACAAACGCGATGCTAATGAGCGAGCCGTTGTCTCGACTAATATGTAGGGGGCGTTCGATCGAGCGTCTGGCTTGAGCGCTTGTCGGCCTAGCAGAACGGTCGCATTGTTATGCCCGGGTTTTAGGCACCGCTGCAGGCGGCCGGCAGAGCTCTTGTTTGTGCGAAACTGAATGGATCGAGCCCGAGAGAGGGCGAGCAAAGAAAAAACGCAAATCGCTCCGCCTGGCACTGCCGGCGAGAGCGTGGACGTCTCGGCCAGCGACTGTCGAAGCTGAGTACGGCCGCAGGCGATCGCCTCGGTCTTAAACGAATGCGACGAGCACGCGCCGGGCGGCCCAGCAAGGGCCGAGCGCAGCTGTCGCAGCTATCTGGTTGATCCTGCCAGTAGTGATATGCTTGTCTCAAAGATTAAGCCATGCAGGTGCAAGTACGAGTTCTCGTAAAGCGAAACTGCGAATGGCTCATTAAATCAGTCTTGGTTTATTTGGTCTCGTAAGCGAAGTGGATAACTGTGGTAATTCTAGAGCTAATACATGCATTAAGCGCCGACTTCGGGAGGCGCGCTTTTATCAGATCAAAACCGACCGGGTTCGTCCTGTGACGTTTGATGACTCTGGATAACCACGCGGATCGTACGGTCTCTGCACCGACGACGTATCATTCAAGTGTCTGCCCTATCAACTGTCGAAGGTACGCTACGTGCCTACCTTTGTGATAACGGGTAACGGGGAATCAGGGTTCGATTCCGGAGAGGGAGCCTGAGAAACGGCTACCACATCCAAGGAAGGCAGCAGGCGCGCAAATTACCCATTCCCGACACGGGGAGGTAGTGACGAAAAATAACAATACAGGACTCTAACGAGGCCCTGTAATTGGAATGAGTACATC
>NC_135254.1:22717812-22720312 GCF_964204865.1 Styela clava
ACCTAGCCCTAGGTAAGGCATGTCAGAGCGAAAGACAGTAATTTCGAATGAGCCAAGAAAGAGCGGTGCGGGGCCGGTCGGAGCGCACCCTTTTCTCGGTGGCTGGCGGGCGAGAGAGTGCTGCGTCGCCGGCATCGGCGTCGAAAGAAGCCGAGCCGAAAAAAGTTAAAGTACAAACGTGCAAGCATACTAACCTAACCCTAGGTAAGGCATGTCAGAGCGAAAGACAGTAAACTCGAATGAGCCAAGAAAGAGCGGTGCGGGGCCGGTCGGAGCGCACCCTTTTCTCGGTGGCTGGCGGGCGAGAGAGTGCTGCGTCGCCGGCATCGGCGTCGAAAGAAGCCGAGCCAAAAAAAGTTAAAGTACAAACGTGCAAGCATACTAACCTAACCCTAGGTAAGGCATGTCAGAGCGAAAGACAGTAAACTCGAATGAGCCAAGAAAGAGCGGTGCGGGGCCGGTCGGAGCGCACCCTTTTCTCGGTGGCTGGCGGGCGAGAGAGTGCTGCGTCGCCGGCATCGGCGTCGAAAGAAGCCGAGCCGAAAAAAGTTAAAGTACAAACGTGCAAGCATACTAACCTAGCCCTAGGTAAGGCATGTCAGAGCGAAAGACAGTAATTTCGTATGAGCCAAGAAAGAGCGGTGCGGGGCCGGTCGGAGCGCACCCTTTTCTCGGTGGCTGGCGGGCGAGAGAGTGCTGCGTCGCCGGCATCGGCGTCGAAAGAAGCCGAGCCGAAAAAAGTTAAAGTACAAACGTGCAAGCATACTAACCTAACCCTAGGTAAGGCATGTCAGAGCGAAAGACAGTAAACTCGAATGAGCCAAGAAAGAGCGGTGCGGGGCCGGTCGGAGCGCACCCTTTTCTCGGTGGCTGGCGGGCGAGAGAGTGCTGCGTCGCCGGCATCGGCGTCGAAAGAAGCCGAGCCAAAAAAAGTTAAAGTACAAACGTGCAAGCATACTAACCTAACCCTAGGTAAGGCATGTCAGAGCGAAAGACAGTTAACTCGAATGAGCCAAGAAAGAGCGGTGCGGGGCCGGTCGGAGCGCACCCTTTTCTCGGTGGCTGGCGGGCGAGAGAGTGCTGCGTCGCCGGCATCGGCGTCGAAAGAAGCCGAGCCGAAAAAAGTTAAAGTACAAACGTGCAAGCATACTAACCTAGCCCTAGGTAAGGCATGTCAGAGCGAAAGACAGTAATTTCGAATGAGCCAAGAAAGAGCGGTGCGGGGCCGGTCGGAGCGCACCCTTTTCTCGGTGGCTGGCGGGCGAGAGAGTGCTGCGTCGCCGGCATCGGCGTCGAAAGAAGCCGAGCCGAAAAAAGTTAAAGTACAAACGTGCAAGCATACTAACCTAACCCTAGGTAAGGCATGTCAGAGCGAAAGACAGTAAACTCGAATGAGCCAAGAAAGAGCGGTGCGGGGCCGGTCGGAGCGCACCCGTTTCTCGGTGGCTGGCGGGCGAGAGAGTGCTGCGTCGCCGGCATCGGCGTCGAAAGAAGCCGAGCCGAAAAAAGTTAAAGTACAAACGTGCAAGCATACTAACCTAATCCTAGGTAAGGCATGTCAGAGCGAAAGACAGTAATTTCGAATGAGCCAAGAAAGAGCGGTGCGGGGCCGGTCGGAGCGCACCCTTTTCTCGGTGGCTGGCGGGCGAGAGAGTGCTGCGTCGCCGGCATCGGCGTCGAAAGAAGCCGAGCCAAAAAAAGTTAAAGTACAAACGTGCAAGCATACTAACCTAACCCTAGGTAAGGCATGTCAGAGCGAAAGACAGTAAACTCGAATGAGCCATGAAAGAGCGGTGCGGGGCCGGTCGGAGCGCACCCTTTTCTCGGTGGCTGGCGGGCGAGAGAGTGCTGCGTCGCCGGCATCGGCGTCGAAAGAAGCCGAGCCGAAAAAAGTTAAAGTACAAACGTGCAAGCATACTAACCTAACCCTAGGTAAGGCATGTCAGAGCGAAAGACAGTAATTTCGAATGAGCCAAGAAAGAGCGGTGCGGGGCCGGTCGGAGCGCACCCTTTTCTCGGTGGCTGGCGGGCGAGAGAGTGCTGCGTCGCCGGCATCGGCGTCGAAAGAAGCCGAGCCGAAAAAAGTTAAAGTACAAACGCGATGCTAATGAGCGAGCCGTTGTCTCGACTAATATGTAGGGGGCGTTCGATCGAGCGTCTGGCTTGAGCGCTTGTCGGCCTAGCAGAACGGTCGCATTGTTATGCCCGGGTTTTAGGCACCGCTGCAGGCGGCCGGCAGAGCTCTTGTTTGTGCGAAACTGAATGGATCGAGCCCGAGAGAGGGCGAGCAAAGAAAAAACGCAAATCGCTCCGCCTGGCACTGCCGGCGAGAGCGTGGACGTCGCGGCCAGCGACTGTCGAAGCTGAGTACGGCCGCAGGCGATCGCCTCGGTCTTAAACGAATGCGACGAGCACGCGCCTCGCGGCCCAGCAAGGGCCGAGCGCAGCTGTCGCAGCTATCTGGTTGATCCTGCCAGTAGTGATATGCTTGTCTCAAAGA
>NC_135254.1:22727812-22730312 GCF_964204865.1 Styela clava
GCACCCTTTTCTCGGTGGCTGGCGGGCGAGAGAGTGCTGCGTCGCCGGCATCGGCGTCGAAAGAAGCCGAGCCGAAAAAAGTTAAAGTACAAACGTGCAAGCATACTAACCTAACCCTAGGTAAGGCATGTCAGAGCGAAAGACAGTAATTTCGAATGAGCCAAGAAAGAGCGGTGCGGGGCCGGTCGGAGCGCACCCTTTTCTCGGTGGCTGGCGGGCGAGAGAGTGCTGCGTCGCCGGCATCGGCGTCGAAAGAAGCCGAGCCGAAAAAAGTTAAAGTACAAACGTGCAAGCATACTAACCTAACCCTAGGTAAGGCATGTCAGAGCGAAAGACAGTAAACTCGAATGAGCCAAGAAAGAGCGGTGCGGGGCCGGTCGGAGCGCACCCTTTTCTCGGTGGCTGGCGGGCGAGAGAGTGCTGCGTCGCCGGCATCGGCGTCGAAAGAAGCCGAGCCGAAAAAAGTTAAAGTACAAACGTGCAAGCATACTAACCTAACCCTAGGTAAGGCATGTCAGAGCGAAAGACAGTAATTTCGAATGAGCCAAGAAAGAGCGGTGCGGGGCCGGTCGGAGCGCACCCTTTTCTCGGTGGCTGGCGGGCGAGAGAGTGCTGCGTCGCCGGCATCGGCGTCGAAAGAAGCCGAGCCGAAAAAAGTTAAAGTACAAACGTGCAAGCATACTAACCTAACCCTAGGTAAGGCATGTCAGAGCGAAAGACAGTAATTTCGAATGAGCCAAGAAAGAGCGGTGCGGGGCCGGTCGGAGCGCACCCTTTTCTCGGTGGCTGGCGGGCGAGAGAGTGCTGCGTCGCCGGCATCGGCGTCGAAAGAAGCCGAGCCGAAAAAAGTTAAAGTACAAACGTGCAAGCATACTAACCTAACCCTAGGTAAGGCATGTCAGAGCGAAAGACAGTAAACTCGAATGAGCCAAGAAAGAGCGGTGCGGGGCCGGTCGGAGCGCACCCTTTTCTCGGTGGCTGGCGGGCGAGAGAGTGCTGCGTCGCCGGCATCGGCGTCGAAAGAAGCCGAGCCAAAAAAAGTTAAAGTACAAACGTGCAAGCATACTAACCTAACCCTAGGTAAGGCATGTCAGAGCGAAAGACAGTAAACTCGAATGAGCCAAGAAAGAGCGGTGCGGGGCCGGTCGGAGCGCACCCTTTTCTCGGTGGCTGGCGGGCGAGAGAGTGCTGCGTCGCCGGCATCGGCGTCGAAAGAAGCCGAGCCGAAAAAAGTTAAAGTACAAACGTGCAAGCATACTAACCTAGCCCTAGGTAAGGCATGTCAGAGCGAAAGACAGTAATTTCGAATGAGCCAAGAAAGAGCGGTGCGGGGCCGGTCGGAGCGCACCCTTTTCTCGGTGGCTGGCGGGCGAGAGATTGCTGCGTCGCCGGCATCGGCGTCGAAAGAAGCCGAGCCGAAAAAAGTTAAAGTACAAACGTGCAAGCATACTAACCTAACCCTAGGTAAGGCATGTCAGAGCGAAAGACAGTAAACTCGAATGAGCCAAGAAAGAGCGGTGCGGGGCCGGTCGGAGCGCACCCTTTTCTCGGTGGCTGGCGGGCGAGAGAGTGCTGCGTCGCCGGCATCGGCGTCGAAAGAAGCCGAGCCGAAAAAAGTTAAAGTACAAACGTGCAAGCATACTAACCTAACCCTAGGTAAGGCATGTCAGAGCGAAAGACAGTAATTTCGAATGAGCCAAGAAAGAGCGGTGCGGGGCCGGTCGGAGCGCACCCTTTTCTCGGTGGCTGGCGGGCGAGAGAGTGCTGCGTCGCCGGCATCGGCGTCGAAAGAAGCCGAGCCAAAAAAAGTTAAAGTACAAACGTGCAAGCATACTAACCTAACCCTAGGTAAGGCATGTCAGAGCGAAAGACAGTAAACTCGAATGAGCCATGAAAGAGCGGTGCGGGGCCGGTCGGAGCGCACCCTTTTCTCGGTGGCTGGCGGGCGAGAGAGTGCTGCGTCGCCGGCATCGGCGTCGAAAGAAGCCGAGCCGAAAAAAGTTAAAGTACAAACGTGCAAGCATACTAACCTAACCCTAGGTAAGGCATGTCAGAGCGAAAGACAGTAATTTCGAATGAGCCAAGAAAGAGCGGTGCGGGGCCGGTCGGAGCGCACCCTTTTCTCGGTGGCTGGCGGGCGAGAGAGTGCTGCGTCGCCGGCATCGGCGTCGAAAGAAGCCGAGCCGAAAAAAGTTAAAGTACAAACGCGATGCTAATGAGCGAGCCGTTGTCTCGACTAATATGTAGGGGGCGTTCGATCGAGCGTCTGGCTTGAGCGCTTGTCGGCCTAGCAGAACGGTCGCATTGTTATGCCCGGGTTTTAGGCACCGCTGCAGGCGGCCGGCAGAGCTCTTGTTTGTGCGAAACTGAATGGATCGAGCCCGAGAGAGGGCGAGCAAAGAAAAAACGCAAATCGCTCCGCCTGGCACTGCCGGCGAGAGCGTGGACGTCGCGGCCAGCGACTGTCGAAGCTGAGTACGGCCGCAGGCGATCGCCTCGG
>NC_135254.1:22737812-22740312 GCF_964204865.1 Styela clava
AAAGTACAAACGTGCAAGCATACTAACCTAACCCTAGGTAAGGCATGTCAGAGCGAAAGACAGTAAACTCGAATGAGCCAAGAAAGAGCGGTGCGGGGCCGGTCGGAGCGCACCCTTTTCTCGGTGGCTGGCGGGCGAGAGAGTGCTGCGTCGCCGGCATCGGCGTCGAAAGAAGCCGAGCCAAAAAAAGTTAAAGTACAAACGTGCAAGCATACTAACCTAACCCTAGGTAAGGCATGTCAGAGCGAAAGACAGTAAACTCGAATGAGCCAAGAAAGAGCGGTGCGGGGCCGGTCGGAGCGCACCCTTTTCTCGGTGGCTGGCGGGCGAGAGAGTGCTGCGTCGCCGGCATCGGCGTCGAAAGAAGCCGAGCCGAAAAAAGTTAAAGTACAAACGTGCAAGCATACTAACCTAGCCCTAGGTAAGGCATGTCAGAGCGAAAGACAGTAATTTCGAATGAGCCAAGAAAGAGCGGTGCGGGGCCGGTCGGAGCGCACCCTTTTCTCGGTGGCTGGCGGGCGAGAGAGTGCTGCGTCGCCGGCATCGGCGTCGAAAGAAGCCGAGCCGAAAAAAGTTAAAGTACAAACGTGCAAGCATACTAACCTAACCCTAGGTAAGGCATGTCAGAGCGAAAGACAGTAAACTCGAATGAGCCAAGAAAGAGCGGTGCGGGGCCGGTCGGAGCGCACCCTTTTCTCGGTGGCTGGCGGGCGAGAGAGTGCTGCGTCGCCGGCATCGGCGTCGAAAGAAGCCGAGCCGAAAAAAGTTAAAGTACAAACGTGCAAGCATACTAACCTAACCCTAGGTAAGGCATGTCAGAGCGAAAGACAGTAATTTCGAATGAGCCAAGAAAGAGCGGTGCGGGGCCGGTCGGAGCGCACCCTTTTCTCGGTGGCTGGCGGGCGAGAGAGTGCTGCGTCGCCGGCATCGGCGTCGAAAGAAGCCGAGCCAAAAAAAGTTAAAGTACAAACGTGCAAGCATACTAACCTAACCCTAGGTAAGGCATGTCAGAGCGAAAGACAGTAAACTCGAATGAGCCATGAAAGAGCGGTGCGGGGCCGGTCGGAGCGCACCCTTTTCTCGGTGGCTGGCGGGCGAGAGAGTGCTGCGTCGCCGGCATCGGCGTCGAAAGAAGCCGAGCCGAAAAAAGTTAAAGTACAAACGTGCAAGCATACTAACCTAACCCTAGGTAAGGCATGTCAGAGCGAAAGACAGTAATTTCGAATGAGCCAAGAAAGAGCGGTGCGGGGCCGGTCGGAGCGCACCCTTTTCTCGGTGGCTGGCGGGCGAGAGAGTGCTGCGTCGCCGGCATCGGCGTCGAAAGAAGCCGAGCCGAAAAAAGTTAAAGTACAAACGCGATGCTAATGAGCGAGCCGTTGTCTCGACTAATATGTAAGGGGCGTTCGATCGAGCGTCTGGCTTGAGCGCTTGTCGGCCTAGCAGAACGGTCGCATTGTTATGCCCGGGTTTTAGGCACCGCTGCAGGCGGCCGGCAGAGCTCTTGTTTGTGCGAAACTGAATGGATCGAGCCCGAGAGAGGGCGAGCAAAGAAAAAACGCAAATCGCTCCGCCTGGCACTGCCGGCGAGAGCGTGGACGTCGCGGCCAGCGACTGTCGAAGCTGAGTACGGCCGCAGGCGATCGCCTCGGTCTTAAACGAATGCGACGAGCACGCGCCGGGCGGCCCAGCAAGGGCCGAGCGCAGCTGTCGCAGCTATCTGGTTGATCCTGCCAGTAGTGATATGCTTGTCTCAAAGATTAAGCCATGCAGGTGCAAGTACGAGTTCTCGTAAAGCGAAACTGCGAATGGCTCATTAAATCAGTCTTGGTTTATTTGGTCTCGTAAGCGAAGTGGATAACTGTGGTAATTCTAGAGCTAATACATGCATTAAGCGCCGACTTCGGGAGGCGCGCTTTTATCAGATCAAAACCGACCGGGTTCGTCCTGTGACGTTTGATGACTCTGGATAACCACGCGGATCGTACGGTCTCTGCACCGACGACGTATCATTCAAGTGTCTGCCCTATCAACTGTCGAAGGTACGCTACGTGCCTACCTTTGTGATAACGGGTAACGGGGAATCAGGGTTCGATTCCGGAGAGGGAGCCTGAGAAACGGCTACCACATCCAAGGAAGGCAGCAGGCGCGCAAATTACCCATTCCCGACACGGGGAGGTAGTGACGAAAAACAACAATACAGGACTCTAACGAGGCCCTGTAATTGGAATGAGTACATCCTAAAACTCTTAACGAGTATCCATTGGAGGGCAAGTCTGGTGCCAGCAGCCGCGGTAATTCCAGCTCCAACAGTGTATGCTAAAGTTGTTGCGGTTGAAAAGCTCGTAGTTGGATTTTGGGCGAGCGCCGCCGGTCCGTCGCAAGGCGTGTCACTGGTTGCGTTCGCCTCACCTTCGGTTCTCCGTCGGTGCTCTTGACTGAGTGTCGGCGGTGGCCGATAAGTTTACTTTGAAAAAATGAGAGTGTTCAAAGCAGGCTGTTC
>NC_135254.1:22747812-22750312 GCF_964204865.1 Styela clava
AGAGCGGTGCGGGGCCGGTCGGAGCGCACCCTTTTCTCGGTGGCTGGCGGGCGAGAGAGTGCTGCGTCGCCGGCATCGGCGTCGAAAGAAGCCGAGCCGAAAAAAGTTAAAGTACAAACGTGCAAGCATACTAACCTAACCCTAGGTAAGGCATGTCAGAGCGAAAGACAGTAATTTCGAATGAGCCAAGAAAGAGCGGTGCGGGGCCGGTCGGAGCGCACCCTTTTCTCGGTGGCTGGCGGGCGAGAGAGTGCTGCGTCGCCGGCATCGGCGTCGAAAGAAGCCGAGCCGAAAAAAGTTAAAGTACAAACGCGATGCTAATGAGCGAGCCGTTGTCTCGACTAATATGTAGGGGGCGTTCGATCGAGCGTCTGGCTTGAGCCCTTGTCGGCCTAGCAGAACGGTCGCATTGTTATGCCCGGGTTTTAGGCACCGCTGCAGGCGGCCGGCAGAGCTCTTGTTTGTGCGAAACTGAATGGATCGAGCCCGAGAGAGGGCGAGCAAAGAAAAAACGCAAATCGCTCCGCCTGGCACTGCCGGCGAGAGCGTGGACGTCGCGGCCAGCGACTGTCGAAGCTGAGTACGGCCGCAGGCGATCGCCTCGGTCTTAAACGAATGCGACGAGCACGCGCCGGGCGGCCCAGCAAGGGCCGAGCGCAGCTGTCGCAGCTATCTGGTTGATCCTGCCAGTAGTGATATGCTTGTCTCAAAGATTAAGCCATGCAGGTGCAAGTACGAGTTCTCGTAAAGCGAAACTGCGAATGGCTCATTAAATCAGTCTTGGTTTATTTGGTCTCGTAAGCGAAGTGGATAACTGTGGTAATTCTAGAGCTAATACATGCATTAAGCGCCGACTTCGGGAGGCGCGCTTTTATCAGATCAAAACCGACCGGGTTCGTCCTGTGACGTTTGATGACTCTGGATAACCACGCGGATCGTACGGTCTCTGCACCGACGACGTATCATTCAAGTGTCTGCCCTATCAACTGTCGAAGGTACGCTACGTGCCTACCTTTGTGATAACGGGTAACGGGGAATCAGGGTTCGATTCCGGAGAGGGAGCCTGAGAAACGGCTACCACATCCAAGGAAGGCAGCAGGCGCGCAAATTACCCATTCCCGACACGGGGAGGTAGTGACGAAAAATAACAATACAGGACTCTAACAAGGCCCTGTAATTGGAATGAGTACATCCTAAAACTCTTAACGAGTATCCATTGGAGGGCAAGTCTGGTGCCAGCAGCCGCGGTAATTCCAGCTCCAACAGTGTATGCTAAAGTTGTTGCGGTTGAAAAGCTCGTAGTTGGATTTTGGGCGAGCGCCGCCGGTCCGTCGCAAGGCGTGTCACTGGTTGCGTTCGCCTCACCTTCGGTTCTCCGTCGGTGCTCTTGACTGAGTGTCGGCGGTGGCCGATAAGTTTACTTTGAAAAAATTAGAGTGTTCAAAGCAGGCTGTTCGCCTGCATAGTGTTGCATGGAATAATGGAATAGGACCTCGGTTCTATTTTGTTGGTTTTCGGAGCACGAGGTAATGATTAAGAGGGACAGACGGGGGCGTCCGTACTCTGCCGTTAGAGGTGAAATTCTTGGATCGGCGGAAGACGAACTACTGCGAAAGCATTCGCCAAGAATGTTTTCTTTAATCAAGAGCGAAAGTCAGAGGTTCGAAGACGATCAGATACCGTCCTAGTTCTGACTATAAACGATGCCAACTAGCGATCGGGAGGCGTTACCATGACGACCTTTCCGGCAGCTTCCGGGAAACCAAAGTCTTTGGGTTCCGGGGGAAGTATGGTTGCAAAGCTGAAACTTAAAGGAATTGACGGAAGGGCACCACCAGGAGTGGAGCCTGCGGCTTAATTTGACTCAACACGGGGAAACTCACCCGGCCCGGACACAGGTAGGATTGACAGATTGAGAGCTCTTTCTTGATTCTGTGGGTGGTGGTGCATGGCCGTTCTTAGTTGGTGGAGCGATTTGTCTGGTTAATTCCGATAACGAACGAGACTCTGGCATGCTAAATAGTTACGCGACCTTCTCGGTCGGCGTCTAACTTCTTAGAGGGACTAGTGGCGTTTAGCCACACGAGATTGAGCAATAACAGGTCTGTGATGCCCTTAGATGTCCGGGGCCGCACGCGCGCTACACTGAGTGAAGCAGCGAGTGTCTAACCTAGGCCGAAAGGTCCGGGTAACCCGTTGAACCTCATTCGTGATTGGGATAGGGACTTGCAATTGTTTCCCTTGAACGAGGAATTCCCAGTAAGCGCAAGTCATCAACTTGCGTTGATTACGTCCCTGCCCTTTGTACACACCGCCCGTCGCTACTACTTGATCATTTAGAGGAAGTAAAAGTCGTAACAAGGTTTCCGTAGGTGAACCTGCGGAAGGATCATTACCGAAAGTGGTGGTAGGCCCCGGCCGACCGCGCACTTAATTGTCTTTGGGTGCCGCCGAGAGGGCGGCCGTCAATCGGGGTTCCGCCCCGTGCGACACGCGTAAC
>NC_135254.1:22757812-22760312 GCF_964204865.1 Styela clava
GTACGGTCTCTGCACCGACGACGTATCATTCAAGTGTCTGCCCTATCAACTGTCGAAGGTACGCTACGTGCCTACCTTTGTGATAACGGGTAACGGGGAATCAGGGTTCGATTCCGGAGAGGGAGCCTGAGAAACGGCTACCACATCCAAGAAAGGCAGCAGGCGCGCAAATTACCCATTCCCGACACGGGGAGGTAGTGACGAAAAATAACAATACAGGACTCTAACGAGGCCCTGTAATTGGAATGAGTACATCCTAAAATTCTTAACGAGTATCCATTGGAGGGCAAGTCTGGTGCCAGCAGCCGCGGTAATTCCAGCTCCAACAGTGTATGCTAAAGTTGTTGCGGTTGAAAAGCTCGTAGTTGGATTTTGGGCGAGCGCCGCCGGTCCGTCGCAAGGCGTGTCACTGGTTGCGTTCGCCTCACCTTCGGTTCTCCGTCGGTGCTCTTGACTGAGTGTCGGCGGTGGCCGATAAGTTTACTTTGAAAAAATTAGAGTGTTCAAAGCAGGCTGTTCGCCTGCATAGTGTTGCATGGAATAATGGAATAGGACCTCGGTTCTATTTTGTTGGTTTTCGGAGCACGAGGTAATGATTAAGAGGGACAGACGGGGGCGTCCGTACTCTGCCGTTAGAGGTGAAATTCTTGGATCGGCGGAAGACGAACTACTGCGAAAGCATTCGCCAAGAATGTTTTATTTAATCAAGAGCGAAAGTCAGAGGTTCGAAGACGATCAGATACCGTCCTAGTTCTGACTATAAACGATGCCAACTAGCGATCGGGAGGCGTTACCATGACGACCTTTCCGGCAGCTTCCGGGAAACCAAAGTCTTTGGGTTCCGGGGGAAGTATGGTTGCAAAGCTGAAACTTAAAGGAATTGACGGAAGGGCACCACCAGGAGTGGAGCCTGCGGCTTAATTTGACTCAACACGGGGAAACTCACCCGGCCCGGACACAGGTAGGATTGACAGATTGAGAGCTCTTTCTTGATTCTGTGGGTGGTGGTGCATGGCCGTTCTTAGTTGGTGGAGCGATTTGTCTGGTTAATTCCGATAACGAACGAGACTCTGGCATGCTAAATAGTTACGCGACCTTCTCGGTCGGCGTCTAACTTCTTAGAGGGACTAGTGGCGTTTAGCCACACGAGATTGAGCAATAACAGGTCTGTGATGCCCTTAGATGTCCGGGGCCGCACGCGCGCTACACTGAGTGAAGCAGCGAGTGTCTAACCTAGGCCGAAAGGTCCGGGTAACCCGTTGAACCTCATTCGTGATTGGGATAGGGACTTGCAATTGTTTCCCCTGAACGAGGAATTCCCAGTAAGCGCAAGTCATCAACTTGCGTTGATTACGTCCCTGCCCTTTGTACACACCGCCCGTCGCTACTACCGATTGAATGGTTTAGTGAGATCCTTGGATCGGCCCCGTCGCGGCTGGCAACGGCCGCGTCGGCGTGTCGAGAAGACGATCAAACTTGATCATTTAGAGGAAGTAAAAGTCGTAACAAGGTTTCCGTAGGTGAACCTGCGGAAGGATCATTACCGAAAGTGGTGGTAGGCCCCGGCCGACCGCGCACTTAATTGTCTTTGGGTGCCGCCGAGAGGGCGGCCGTCAATCGGGGTTCCGCCCCGTGCGACACGCGTAACACGTTGGCATAGCAAGGCAGCCGAGTGCGATGGTGGCTTCTGGGCACCGCGCTCGATGTGCCGCCGGCCCAGCCCGGCGGTCGCTCGGCGCCGTTTGTTGGTGTTTTTGTGCAGTTGTTGTCGGTGGTGGTTTTGTGGTCGATCCCACAGTGTGACGTCCGCGCGCTTCGGCGCCGGGCGAAACGTCGAGGACGACTCTTAACGGTGGATCACTCGGCTCGCGAGTCGATGAAGGACGCAGCCAAGTGCGAGAAGTAATGTGAATTGCAGAACACATTGAACGTCGACCTTCTGAACGCGAATTGCGGTCTCGGGTCAATCCCGGGACCGCGTCTGCCTCAGGGTCGCGTTCGTCCTCACCCGAGGGCCGTCGCCTGGCCTCTGCGAAGACGGCCGGGCGTCGCCCCAAGTTGAAGCGGTCGCCGAGCTTTCTCGGCGCGACCGCGTGTCCCGTACACCGCCGGCCCCTCGACGTGTTCAACTACGTTCGAGGGGCGGGTCCAGGTCGGTCGGTCCGGTCACGAGATCAAGACCGACCGTGGGCCAAGGCGGCGACGGTACGCGCTCGGTCGGCGCCGGCGGCGACGACTTGCGATGCCAGCGGGCCGTGTAAGAAGCGGCCCGCTTGACACATACGACCTGAGTTCAGGCGAGAGCACCCGCTGAATTTAAGCATATTATTAAGCGGAGGAAAAGAAACCAACAGGGATTCCCTGAGTAACGGCGAGTGAACCGGGAAGAGTCCAGCGTCGAATCTGCGCGCTTTTCGAGCGCGCCGAGTTGTGACGTACGGAAGTCCCAGTGCGGCTAACGGCGAGCGCCGGTGTCCTTCTGATCGAGGCCTCGTCCCAC
>NC_135254.1:22765312-22767812 GCF_964204865.1 Styela clava
AGTGCTGCGTCGCCGGCATCGGCGTCGAAAGAAGCCGAGCCGAAAAAAGTTAAAGTACAAACGTGCAAGCATACTAACCTAGCCCTAGGTAAGGCATGTCAGAGCGAAAGACAGTAATTTCGAATGAGCCAAGAAAGAGCGGTGCGGGGCCGGTCGGAGCGCACCCTTTTCTCGGTGGCTGGCGGGCGAGAGAGTGCTGCGTCGCCGGCATCGGCGTCGAAAGAAGCCGAGCCGAAAAAAGTTAAAGTACAAACGTGCAAGCATACTAACCTAACCCTAGGTAAGGCATGTCAGAGCGAAAGACAGTAAACTCGAATGAGCCAAGAAAGAGCGGTGCGGGGCCGGTCGGAGCGCACCCTTTTCTCGGTGGCTGGCGGGCGAGAGAGTGCTGCGTCGCCGGCATCGGCGTCGAAAGAAGCCGAGCCGAAAAAAGTTAAAGTACAAACGTGCAAGCATACTAACCTAACCCTAGGTAAGGCATGTCAGAGCGAAAGACAGTAATTTCGAATGAGCCAAGAAAGAGCGGTGCGGGGCCGGTCGGAGCGCACCCTTTTCTCGGTGGCTGGCGGGCGAGAGAGTGCTGCGTCGCCGGCATCGGCGTCGAAAGAAGCCGAGCCGAAAAAAGTTAAAGTACAAACGCGATGCTAATGAGCGAGCCGTTGTCTCGACTAATATGTAGGGGGCGTTCGATCGAGCGTCTGGCTTGAGCGCTTGTCGGCCTAGCA
Organism: Styela clava; assembly: GCF_964204865.1. Classification (NCBI taxonomy): domain Eukaryota; kingdom Metazoa; phylum Chordata; class Ascidiacea; order Stolidobranchia; family Styelidae; genus Styela; species Styela clava. Next base: position 22,766,038 of record NC_135254.1, read on the forward strand.
GAACGGTCGCATTGTTATGCCCGGGTTTTAGGCACCGCTGCAGGCGGCCGGCAGAGCTCTTGTTTGTGCGAAACTGAATGGATCGAGCCCGAGAGAGGGCGAGCAAAGAAAAAACGCAAATCGCTCCGCCTGGCACTGCCGGCGAGAGCGTGGACGTCGCGGCCAGCGACTGTCGAAGCTGAGTACGGCCGCAGGCGATCGCCTCGGTCTTAAACGAATGCGACGAGCACGCGCCGGGCGGCCCAGCAAGGGCCGAGCGCAGCTGTCGCAGCTATCTGGTTGATCCTGCCAGTAGTGATATGCTTGTCTCAAAGATTAAGCCATGCAGGTGCAAGTACGAGTTCTCGTAAAGCGAAACTGCGAATGGCTCATTAAATCAGTCTTGGTTTATTTGGTCTCGTAAGCGAAGTGGATAACTGTGGTAATTCTAGAGCTAATACATGCATTAAGCGCCGACTTCGGGAGGCGCGCTTTTATCAGATCAAAACCGACCGGGTTCGTCCTGTGACGTTTGATGACTCTGGATAACCACGCGGATCGTACGGTCTCTGCACCGACGACGTATCATTCAAGTGTCTGCCCTATCAACTGTCGAAGGTACGCTACGTGCCTACCTTTGTGATAACGGGTAACGGGGAATCAGGGTTCGATTCCGGAGAGGGAGCCTGAGAAACGGCTACCACATCCAAGGAAGGCAGCAGGCGCGCAAATTACCCATTCCCGACACGGGGAGGTAGTGACGAAAAATAACAATACAGGACTCTAACGAGGCCCTGTAATTGGAATGAGTACATCCTAAAACTCTTAACGAGTATCCATTGGAGGGCAAGTCTGGTGCCAGCAGCCGCGGTAATTCCAGCTCCAACAGTGTATGCTAAAGTTGTTGCGGTTGAAAAGCTCGTAGTTGGATTTTGGGCGAGCGCCGCCGGTCCGTCGCAAGGCGTGTCACTGGTTGCGTTCGCCTCACCTTCGGTTCTCCGTCGGTGCTCTTGACTGAGTGTCGGCGGTGGCCGATAAGTTTACTTTGAAAAAATTAGAGTGTTCAAAGCAGGCTGTTCGCCTGCATAGTGTTGCATGGAATAATGGAATAGGACCTCGGTTCTATTTTGTTGGTTTTCGGAGCACGAGGTAATGATTAAGAGGGACAGACGGGGGCGTCCGTACTCTGCCGTTAGAGGTGAAATTCTTGGATCGGCGGAAGACGAACTACTGCGAAAGCATTCGCCAAGAATGTTTTCTTTAATCAAGAGCGAAAGTCAGAGGTTCGAAGACGATCAGATACCGTCCTAGTTCTGACTATAAAGGATGCCAACTAGCGATCGGGAGGCGTTACCATGACGACCTTTCCGGCAGCTTCCGGGAAACCAAAGTCTTTGGGTTCCGGGGGAAGTATGGTTGCAAAGCTGAAACTTAAAGGAATTGACGGAAGGGCACCACCAGGAGTGGAGCCTGCGGCTTAATTTGACTCAACACGGGGAAACTCACCCGGCCCGGACACAGGTAGGATTGACAGATTGAGAGCTCTTTCTTGATTCTGTGGGTGGTGGTGCATGGCCGTTCTTAGTTGGTGGAGCGATTTGTCTGGTTAATTCCGATAACGAACGAGACTCTGGCATGCTAAATAGTTACGCGACCTTCTCGGTCGGCGTCTAACTTCTTAGAGGGACTAGTGGCGTTTAGCCACACGAGATTGAGCAATAACAGGTCTGTGATGCCCTTAGATGTCCGGGGCCGCACGCGCGCTACACTGAGTGAAGCAGCGAGTGTCTAACCTA
>NC_135254.1:22775312-22777812 GCF_964204865.1 Styela clava
CGAGCGTCTGGCTTGAGCGCTTGTCGGCCTAGCAGAACGGTCGCATTGTTATGCCCGGGTTTTAGGCACCGCTGCAGGCGGCCGGCAGAGCTCTTGTTTGTGCGAAACTGAATGGATCGAGCCCGAGAGAGGGCGAGCAAAGAAAAAACGCAAATCGCTCCGCCTGGCACTGCCGGCGAGAGCGTGGACGTCGCGGCCAGCGACTGTCGAAGCTGAGTACGGCCGCAGGCGATCGCCTCGGTCTTAAACGAATGCGACGAGCACGCGCCGGGCGGCCCAGCAAGGGCCGAGCGCAGCTGTCGCAGCTATCTGGTTGATCCTGCCAGTAGTGATATGCTTGTCTCAAAGATTAAGCCATGCAGGTGCAAGTACGAGTTCTCGTAAAGCGAAACTGCGAATGGCTCATTAAATCAGTCTTGGTTTATTTGGTCTCGTAAGCGAAGTGGATAACTGTGGTAATTCTAGAGCTAATACATGCATTAAGCGCCGACTTCGGGAGGCGCGCTTTTATCAGATCAAAACCGACCGGGTTCGTCCTGTGACGTTTGATGACTCTGGATAACCACGCGGATCGTACGGTCTCTGCACCGACGACGTATCATTTAAGTGTCTGCCCTATCAACTGTCGAAGGTACGCTACGTGCCTACCTTTGTGATAACGGGTAACGGGGAATCAGGGTTCGATTCCGGAGAGGGAGCCTGAGAAACGGCTACCACATCCAAGGAAGGCAGCAGGCGCGCAAATTACCCATTCCCGACACGGGGAGGTAGTGACGAAAAATAACAATACAGGACTCTAACGAGGCCCTGTAATTGGAATGAGTACATCCTAAAACTCTTAACGAGTATCCATTGGAGGGCAAGTCTGGTGCCAGCAGCCGCGGTAATTCCAGCTCCAACAGTGTATGCTAAAGTTGTTGCGGTTGAAAAGCTCGTAGTTGGATTTTGGGCGAGCGCCGCCGGTCCGTCGCAAGGCGTGTCACTGGTTGCGTTCGCCTCACCTTCGGTTCTCCGTCGGTGCTCTTGACTGAGTGTCGGCGGTGGCCGATAAGTTTACTTTGAAAAAATTAGAGTGTTCAAAGCAGGCTGTTCGCCTGCATAGTGTTGCATGGAATAATGGAATAGGACCTCGGTTCTATTTTGTTGGTTTTCGGAGCACGAGGTAATGATTAAGAGGGACAGACGGGGGCGTCCGTACTCTGCCGTTAGAGGTGAAATTCTTGGATCGGCGGAAGACGAACTACTGCGAAAGCATTCGCCAAGAATGTTTTCTTTAATCAAGAGCGAAAGTCAGAGGTTCGAAGACGATCAGATACCGTCCTAGTTCTGACTATAAACGATGCCAACTAGCGATCGGGAGGCGTTACCATGACGACCTTTCCGGCAGCTTCCGGGAAACCAAAGTCTTTGGGTTCCGGGGGAAGTATGGTTGCAAAGCTGAAACTTAAAGGAATTGACGGAAGGGCACCACCAGGAGTGGAGCCTGCGGCTTAATTTGACTCAACACGGGGAAACTCACCCGGCCCGGACACAGGTAGGATTGACAGATTGAGAGCTCTTTCTTGATTCTGTGGGTGGTGGTGCATGGCCGTTCTTAGTTGGTGGAGCGATTTGTCTGGTTAATTCCGATAACGAACGAGACTCTGGCATGCTAAATAGTTACGCGACCTTCTCGGTCGGCGTCTAACTTCTTAGAGGGACTAGTGGCGTTTAGCCACACGAGATTGAGCAATAACAGGTCTGTGATGCCCTTAGATGTCCGGGGCCGCACGCGCGCTACACTGAGTGAAGCAGCGAGTGTCTAACCTAGGCCGAAAGGTCCGGGTAACCCGTTGAACCTCATTCGTGATTGGGATAGGGACTTGCAATTGTTTCCCTTGAACGAGGAATTCCCAGTAAGCGCAAGTCATCAACTTGCGTTGATTACGTCCCTGCCCTTTGTACACACCGCCCGTCGCTACTACCGATTGAATGGTTTAGTGAGATCCTTGGATCGGCCCCGTCGCGGCTGGCAACGGCCGCGTCGGCGTGTCGAGAAGACGATCAAACTTGATCATTTAGAGGAAGTAAAAGTCGTAACAAGGTTTCCGTAGGTGAACCTGCGGAAGGATCATTACCGAAAGTGGTGGTAGGCCCCGGCCGACCGCGCACTTAATTGTCTTTGGGTGCCGCCGAGAGGGCGGCCGTCAATCGGGGTTCCGCCCCGTGCGACACGCGTAACACGTTGGCATAGCAAGGCAGCCGAGTGCGATGGTGGCTTCTGGGCACCGCGCTCGATGTGCCGCCGGCCCAGCCCGGCGGTCGCTCGGCGCCGTTTGTTGGTGTTTTTGTGCAGTTGTTGTCGGTGGTGGTTTTGTGGTCGATCCCACAGTGTGACGTCCGCGCGCTTCGGCGCCGGGCGAAACGTCGAGGACGACTCTTAACGGTGGATCACTCGGCTCGCGAGTCGATGAAGGACGCAGCCAAGTGCGAGAAGTAATGTGAATTGCAGAACACATTG
>NC_135254.1:22782812-22785312 GCF_964204865.1 Styela clava
GCTGCGTCGCCGGCATCGGCGTCGAAAGAAGCCGAGCCGAAAAAAGTTAAAGTACAAACGTGCAAGCATACTAACCTAACCCTAGGTAAGGCATGTCAGAGCGAAAGACAGTAAACTCGAATGAGCCAAGAAAGAGCGGTGCGGGGCCGGTCGGAGCGCACCCTTTTCTCGGTGGCTGGCGGGCGAGAGAGTGCTGCGTCGCCGGCATCGGCGTCGAAAGAAGCCGAGCCGAAAAAAGTTAAAGTACAAACGTGCAAGCATACTAACCTAACCCTAGGTAAGGCATGTCAGAGCGAAAGACAGTAATTTCGAATGAGCCAAGAAAGAGCGGTGCGGGGCCGGTCGGAGCGCACCCTTTTCTCGGTGGCTGGCGGGCGAGAGAGTGCTGCGTCGCCGGCATCGGCGTCGAAAGAAGCCGAGCCGAAAAAAGTTAAAGTACAAACGTGCAAGCATACTAACCTAACCCTAGGTAAGGCATGTCAGAGCGAAAGACAGTAATTTCGAATGAGCCAAGAAAGAGCGGTGCGGGGCCGGTCGGAGCGCACCCTTTTCTCGGTGGCTGGCGGGCGAGAGAGTGCTGCGTCGCCGGCATCGGCGTCGAAAGAAGCCGAGCCGAAAAAAGTTAAAGTACAAACGTGCAAGCATACTAACCTAACCCTAGGTAAGGCATGTCAGAGCGATAGACAGTAATTTCGAATGAGCCAAGAAAGAGCGGTGCGGGGCCGGTCGGAGCGCACCCTTTTCTCGGTGGCTGGCGGGCGAGAGAGTGCTGCGTCGCCGGCATCGGCGTCGAAAGAAGCCGAGCCGAAAAAAGTTAAAGTACAAACGTGCAAGCATACTAACCTAACCCTAGGTAAGGCATGTCAGAGCGAAAGACAGCAATTTCGAATGAGCCAAGAAAGAGCGGTGCGGGGCCGGTCGGAGCGCACCCTTTTCTCGGTGGCTGGCGGGCGAGAGAGTGCTGCGTCGCCGGCATCGGCGTCGAAAGAAGCCGAGCCGAAAAAAGTTAAAGTACAAACGTGCAAGCATACTAACCTAACCCTAGGTAAGGCATGTCAGAGCGAAAGACAGTAAACTCGAATGAGCCAAGAAAGAGCGGTGCGGGGCCGGTCGGAGCGCACCCTTTTCTCGGTGGCTGGCGGGCGAGAGAGTGCTGCGTCGCCGGCATCGGCGTCGAAAGAAGCCGAGCCAAAAAAAGTTAAAGTACAAACGTGCAAGCATACTAACCTAACCCTAGGTAAGGCATGTCAGAGCGAAAGACAGTAAACTCGAATGAGCCAAGAAAGAGCGGTGCGGGGCCGGTCGGAGCGCACCCTTTTCTCGGTGGCTGGCGGGCGAGAGAGTGCTGCGTCGCCGGCATCGGCGTCGAAAGAAGCCGAGCCGAAAAAAGTTAAAGTACAAACGTGCAAGCATACTAACCTAGCCCTAGGTAAGGCATGTCAGAGCGAAAGACAGTAATTTCGAATGAGCCAAGAAAGAGCGGTGCGGGGCCGGTCGGAGCGCACCCTTTTCTCGGTGGCTGGCGGGCGAGAGAGTGCTGCGTCGCCGGCATCGGCGTCGAAAGAAGCCGAGCCGAAAAAAGTTAAAGTACAAACGTGCAAGCATACTAACCTAACCCTAGGTAAGGCATGTCAGAGCGAAAGACAGTAATTTCGAATGAGCCAAGAAAGAGCGGTGCGGGGCCGGTCGGAGCGCACCCTTTTCTCGGTGGCTGGCGGGCGAGAGAGTGCTGCGTCGCCGGCATCGGCGTCGAAAGAAGCCGAGCCAAAAAAAGTTAAAGTACAAACGTGCAAGCATACTAACCTAACCCTAGGTAAGGCATGTCAGAGCGAAAGACAGTAAACTCGAATGAGCCATGAAAGAGCGGTGCGGGGCCGGTCGGAGCGCACCCTTTTCTCGGTGGCTGGCGGGCGAGAGAGTGCTGCGTCGCCGGCATCGGCGTCGAAAGAAGCCGAGCCGAAAAAAGTTAAAGTACAAACGTGCAAGCATACTAACCTAACCCTAGGTAAGGCATGTCAGAGCGAAAGACAGCAATTTCGAATGAGCCAAGAAAGAGCGGTGCGGGGCCGGTCGGAGCGCACCCTTTTCTCGGTGGCTGGCGGGCGAGAGAGTGCTGCGTCGCCGGCATCGGCGTCGAAAGAAGCCGAGCCGAAAAAAGTTAAAGTACAAACGTGCAAGCATACTAACCTAACCCTAGGTAAGGCATGTCAGAGCGAAAGACAGTAAACTCGAATGAGCCAAGAAAGAGCGGTGCGGGGCCGGTCGGAGCGCACCCTTTTCTCGGTGGCTGGCGGGCGAGAGAGTGCTGCGTCGCCGGCATCGGCGTCGAAAGAAGCCGAGCCAAAAAAAGTTAAAGTACAAACGTGCAAGCATACTAACCTAACCCTAGGTAAGGCATGTCAGAGCGAAAGACAGTAAACTCGAATGAGCCAAGAAAGAGCGGTGCGGGGCCGGTCGGAGCGCACCCTTTTCTCGGTGGCTGGCGGGCGAGAGAGTGCTG
>NC_135254.1:22795312-22797812 GCF_964204865.1 Styela clava
CAGGTGCAAGTACGAGTTCTCGTAAAGCGAAACTGCGAATGGCTCATTAAATCAGTCTTGGTTTATTTGGTCTCGTAAGCGAAGTGGATAACTGTGGTAATTCTAGAGCTAATACATGCATTAAGCGCCGACTTCGGGAGGCGCGCTTTTATCAGATCAAAACCGACCGGGTTCGTCCTGTGACGTTTGATGACTCTGGATAACCACGCGGATCGTACGGTCTCTGCACCGACGACGTATCATTCAAGTGTCTGCCCTATCAACTGTCGAAGGTACGCTACGTGCCTACCTTTGTGATAACGGGTAACGGGGAATCAGGGTTCGATTCCGGAGAGGGAGCCTGAGAAACGGCTACCACATCCAAGGAAGGCAGCAGGCGCGCAAATTACCCATTCCCGACACGGGGAGGTAGTGACGAAAAATAACAATACAGGACTCTAACGAGGCCCTGTAATTGGAATGAGTACATCCTAAAACTCTTAACGAGTATCCATTGGAGGGCAAGTCTGGTGCCAGCAGCCGCGGTAATTCCAGCTCCAACAGTGTATGCTAAAGTTGTTGCGGTTGAAAAGCTCGTAGTTGGATTTTGGGCGAGCGCCGCCGGTCCGTCGCAAGGCGTGTCACTGGTTGCGTTCGCCTCACCTTCGGTTCTCCGTCGGTGCTCTTGACTGAGTGTCGGCGGTGGCCGATAAGTTTACTTTGAAAAAATTAGAGTGTTCAAAGCAGGCTGTTCGCCTGCATAGTGTTGCATGGAATAATGGAATAGGACCTCGGTTCTATTTTGTTGGTTTTCGGAGCACGAGGTAATGATTAAGAGGGACAGACGGGGGCGTCCGTACTCTGCCGTTAGAGGTGAAATTCTTGGATCGGCGGAAGACGAACTACTGCGAAAGCATTCGCCAAGAATGTTTTCTTTAATCAAGAGCGAAAGTCAGAGGTTCGAAGACGATCAGATACCGTCCTAGTTCTGACTATAAACGATGCCAACTAGCGATCGGGAGGCGTTACCATGACGACCTTTCCGGCAGCTTCCGGGAAACCAAAGTCTTTGGGTTCCGGGGGAAGTATGGTTGCAAAGCTGAAACTTAAAGGAATTGACGGAAGGGCACCACCAGGAGTGGAGCCTGCGGCTTAATTTGACTCAACACGGGGAAACTCACCCGGCCCGGACACAGGTAGGATTGACAGATTGAGAGCTCTTTCTTGATTCTGTGGGTGGTGGTGCATGGCCGTTCTTAGTTGGTGGAGCGATTTGTCTGGTTAATTCCGATAACGAACGAGACTCTGGCATGCTAAATAGTTACGCGACCTTCTCGGTCGGCGTCTAACTTCTTAGAGGGACTAGTGGCGTTTAGCCACACGAGATTGAGCAATAAACAGGTCTGTGATGCCCTTAGATGTCCGGGGCCGCACGCGCGCTACACTGAGTGAAGCAGCGAGTGTCTAACCTAGGCCGAAAGGTCCGGGTAACCCGTTGAACCTCATTCGTGATTGGGATAGGGACTTGCAATTGTTTCCCTTGAACGAGGAATTCCCAGTAAGCGCAAGTCATAAACTTGCGTTGATTACGTCCCTGCCCTTTGTACACACCGCCCGTCGCTACTACCGATTGAATGGTTTAGTGAGATCCTTGGATCGGCCCCGTCGCGGCTGGCAACGGCCGCGTCGGCGTGTCGAGAAGACGATCAAACTTGATCATTTAGAGGAAGTAAAAGTCGTAACAAGGTTTCCGTAGGTGAACCTGCGGAAGGATCATTACCGAAAGTGGTGGTAGGCCCCGGCCGACCGCGCACTTAATTGTCTTTGGGTGCCGCCGAGAGGGCGGCCGTCAATCGGGGTTCCGCCCCGTGCGACACGCGTAACACGTTGGCATAGCAAGGCAGCCGAGTGCGATGGTGGCTTCTGGGCACCGCGCTCGATGTGCCGCCGGCCCAGCCCGGCGGTCGCTCGGCGCCGTTTGTTGGTGTTTTTGTGCAGTTGTTGTCGGTGGTGGTTTTGTGGTCGATCCCACAGTGTGACGTCCGCGCGCTTCGGCGCCGGGCGAAACGTCGAGGACGACTCTTAACGGTGGATCACTCGGCTCGCGAGTCGATGAAGGACGCAGCCAAGTGCGAGAAGTAATGTGAATTGCAGAACACATTGAACGTCGACCTTCTGAACGCGAATTGCGGTCTCGGGTCAATCCCGCCGGCCCCTCGACGTGTTCAACTACGTTCGAGGGGCGGGTCCAGGTCGGTCGGTCCGGTCACGAGATCAAGACCGACCGTGGGCCAAGGCGGCGACGGTACGCGCTCGGTCGGCGCCGGCGGCGACGACTTGCGATGCCAGCGGGCCGTGTAAGAAGCGGCCCGCTTGACACATACGACCTGAGTTCAGGCGAGAGCACCCGCTGAATTTAAGCATATTATTAAGCGGAGGAAAAGAAACCAACAGGGATTCCCTGAGTAACGGCGAGTGAACCGGGAAGAGTCCAGCGTCGAATCTGCGCGCTTTTAGAGCG
>NC_135254.1:22802812-22807812 GCF_964204865.1 Styela clava
CAGTAATTTCGAATGAGCCAAGAAAGAGCGGTGCGGGGCCGGTCGGAGCGCACCCTTTTCTCGGTGGCTGGCGGGCGAGAGAGTGCTGCGTCGCCGGCATCGGCGTCGAAAGAAGCCGAGCCGAAAAAAGTTAAAGTACAAACGTGCAAGCATACTAACCTAACCCTAGGTAAGGCATGTCAGAGCGAAAGACAGTAAACTCGAATGAGCCAAGAAAGAGCGGTGCGGGGCCGGTCGGAGCGCACCCTTTTCTCGGTGGCTGGCGGGCGAGAGAGTGCTGCGTCGCCGGCATCGGCGTCGAAAGAAGCCGAGCCGAAAAAAGTTAAAGTACAAACGTGCAAGCATACTAACCTAACCCTAGGTAAGGCATGTCAGAGCGAAAGACAGTAATTTCGAATGAGCCAAGAAAGAGCGGTGCGGGGCCGGTCGGAGCGCACCCTTTTCTCGGTGGCTGGCGGGCGAGAGAGTGCTGCGTCGCCGGCATCGGCGTCGAAAGAAGCCGAGCCGAAAAAAGTTAAAGTACAAACGTGCAAGCATACTAACCTAACCCTAGGTAAGGCATGTCAGAGCGAAAGACAGTAATTTCGAATGAGCCAAGAAAGAGCGGTGCGGGGCCGGTCGGAGCGCACCCTTTTCTCGGTGGCTGGCGGGCGAGAGAGTGCTGCGTCGCCGGCATCGCCGTCGAAAGAAGCCGAGCCGAAAAAAGTTAAAGTACAAACGTGCAAGCATACTAACCTAACCCTAGGTAAGGCATGTCAGAGCGAAAGACAGTAAACTCGAATGAGCCAAGAAAGAGCGGTGCGGGGCCGGTCGGAGCGCACCCTTTTCTCGGTGGCTGGCGGGCGAGAGAGTGCTGCGTCGCCGGCATCGGCGTCGAAAGAAGCCGAGCCGAATAAAGTTAAAGTACAAACGTGCAAGCATACTAACCTAACCCTAGGTAAGGAATGTCAGAGCGAAAGACAGTAAACTCGAATGAGCCAAGAAAGAGCGGTGCGGGGCCGGTCGGAGCGCACCCTTTTCTCGGTGGCTGGCGGGCGAGAGAGTGCTGCGTCGCCGGCATCGGCGTCGAAAGAAGCCGAGCCAAAAAAAGTTAAAGTACAAACGTGCAAGCATACTAACCTAACCCTAGGTAAGGCATGTCAGAGCGAAAGACAGTAAACTCGAATGAGCCAAGAAAGAGCGGTGCGGGGCCGGTCGGAGCGCACCCTTTTCTCGGTGGCTGGCGGGCGAGAGAGTGCTGCGTCGCCGGCATCGGCGTCGAAAGAAGCCGAGCCGAAAAAAGTTAAAGTACAAACGTGCAAGCATACTAACCTAGCCCTAGGTAAGGCATGTCAGAGCGAAAGACAGTAATTTCGAATGAGCCAAGAAAGAGCGGTGCGGGGCCGGTCGGAGCGCACCCTTTTCTCGGTGGCTGGCGGGCGAGAGAGTGCTGCGTCGCCGGCATCGGCGTCGAAAGAAGCCGAGCCGAAAAAAGTTAAAGTACAAACGTGCAAGCATACTAACCTAACCCTAGGTAAGGCATGTCAGAGCGAAAGACAGTAAACTCGAATGAGCCAAGAAAGAGCGGTGCGGGGCCGGTCGGAGCGCACCCTTTTCTCGGTGGCTGGCGGGCGAGAGAGTGCTGCGTCGCCGGCATCGGCGTCGAAAGAAGCCGAGCCGAAAAAAGTTAAAGTACAAACGTGCAAGCATACTAACCTAACCCTAGGTAAGGCATGTCAGAGCGAAAGACAGTAATTTCGAATGAGCCAAGAAAGAGCGGTGCGGGGCCGGTCGGAGCGCACCCTTTTCTCGGTGGCTGGCGGGCGAGAGAGTGCTGCGTCGCCGGCATCGGCGTCGAAAGAAGCCGAGCCAAAAAAAGTTAAAGTACAAACGTGCAAGCATACTAACCTAACCCTAGGTAAGGCATGTCAGAGCGAAAGACAGTAAACTCGAATGAGCCATGAAAGAGCGGTGCGGGGCCGGTCGGAGCGCACCCTTTTCTCGGTGGCTGGCGGGCGAGAGAGTGCTGCGTCGCCGGCATCGGCGTCGAAAGAAGCCGAGCCGAAAAAAGTTAAAGTACAAACGTGCAAGCATACTAACCTAACCCTAGGTAAGGCATGTCAGAGCGAAAGACAGTAATTTCGAATGAGCCAAGAAAGAGCGGTGCGGGGCCGGTCGGAGCGCACCCTTTTCTCGGTGGCTGGCGGGCGAGAGAGTGCTGCGTCGCCGGCATCGGCGTCGAAAGAAGCCGAGCCGAAAAAAGTTAAAGTACAAACGCGATGCTAATGAGCGAGCCGTTGTCTCGACTAATATGTAGGGGGCGTTCGATCGAGCGTCTGGCTTGAGCGCTTGTCGGCCTAGCAGAACGGTCGCATTGTTATGCCCGGGTTTTAGGCACCGCTGCTGGCGGCCGGCAGAGCTCTTGTTTGTGCGAAACTGAATGGATCGAGCCCGAGAGAGGGCGAGCAAAGAAAAAACGCAAATCGCTCCGCCTGGCACTGCCGGCGAGAGCGTGGACGTCGCGGCCAGCGACTGTCGAAGCTGAGTACGGCCGCAGGCGATCGCCTCGGTCTTAAACGAATGCGACGAGCACGCGCCGGGCGGCCCAGCAAGGGCCGAGCGCAGCTGTCGCAGCTATCTGGTTGATCCTGCCAGTAGTGATATGCTTGTCTCAAAGATTAAGCCATGCAGGTGCAAGTACGAGTTCTCGTAAAGCGAAACTGCGAATGGCTCATTAAATCAGTCTTGGTTTATTTGGTCTCGTAAGCGAAGTGGATAACTGTGGTAATTCTAGAGCTAATACATGCATTAAGCGCCGACTTCGGGAGGCGCGCTTTTATCAGATCAAAACCGACCGGGTTCGTCCTGTGACGTTTGATGACTCTGGATAACCACGCGGATCGTACGGTCTCTGCACCGACGACGTATCATTCAAGTGTCTGCCCTATCAACTGTCGAAGGTACGCTACGTGCCTACCTTTGTGATAACGGGTAACGGGGAATCAGGGTTCGATTCCGGAGAGGGAGCCTGAGAAACGGCTACCACATCCAAGGAAGGCAGCAGGCGCGCAAATTACCCATTCCCGACACGGGGAGGTAGTGACGAAAAATAACAATACAGGACTCTAACGAGGCCCTGTAATTGGAATGAGTACATCCTAAAACTCTTAACGAGTATCCATTGGAGGGCAAGTCTGGTGCCAGCAGCCGCGGTAATTCCAGCTCCAACAGTGTATGCTAAAGTTGTTGCGGTTGAAAAGCTCGTAGTTGGATTTTGGGCGAGCGCCGCCGGTCCGTCGCAAGGCGTGTCACTGGTTGCGTTCGCCTCACCTTCGGTTCTCCGTCGGTGCTCTTGACTGAGTGTCGGCGGTGGCCGATAAGTTTACTTTGAAAAAATTAGAGTGTTCAAAGCAGGCTGTTCGCCTGCATAGTGTTGCATGGAATAATGGAATAGGACCTCGGTTCTATTTTGTTGGTTTTCGGAGCACGAGGTAATGATTAAGAGGGACAGACGGGGGCGTCCGTACTCTGCCGTTAGAGGTGAAATTCTTGGATCGGCGGAAGACGAACTACTGCGAAAGCATTCGCCAAGAATGTTTTCTTTAATCAAGAGCGAAAGTCAGAGGTTCGAAGACGATCAGATACCGTCCTAGTTCTGACTATAAACGATGCCAACTAGCGATCGGGAGGCGTTACCATGACGACCTTTCCGGCAGCTTCCGGGAAACCAAAGTCTTTGGGTTCCGGGGGAAGTATGGTTGCAAAGCTGAAACTTAAAGGAATTGACGGAAGGGCACCACCAGGAGTGGAGCCTGCGGCTTAATTTGACTCAACACGGGGAAACTCACCCGGCCCGGACACAGGTAGGATTGACAGATTGAGAGCTCTTTCTTGATTCTGTGGGTGGTGGTGCATGGCCGTTCTTAGTTGGTGGAGCGATTTGTCTGGTTAATTCCGATAACGAACGAGACTCTGGCATGCTAAATAGTTACGCGACCTTCTCGGTCGGCGTCTAACTTCTTAGAGGGACTAGTGGCGTTTAGCCACACGAGATTGAGCAATAAACAGGTCTGTGATGCCCTTAGATGTCCGGGGCCGCACGCGCGCTACACTGAGTGAAGCAGCGAGTGTCTAACCTAGGCCGAAAGGTCCGGGTAACCCGTTGAACCTCATTCGTGATTGGGATAGGGACTTGCAATTGTTTCCCTTGAACGAGGAATTCCCAGTAAGCGCAAGTCATAAACTTGCGTTGATTACGTCCCTGCCCTTTGTACACACCGCCCGTCGCTACTACCGATTGAATGGTTTAGTGAGATCCTTGGATCGGCCCCGTCGCGGCTGGCAACGGCCGCGTCGGCGTGTCGAGAAGACGATCAAACTTGATCATTTAGAGGAAGTAAAAGTCGTAACAAGGTTTCCGTAGGTGAGCCTGCGGAAGGATCATTACCGAAAGTGGTGGTAGGCCCCGGCCGACCGCGCACTTAATTGTCTTTGGGTGCCGCCGAGAGGGCGGCCGTCAATCGGGGTTCCGCCCCGTGCGACACGCGTAACACGTTGGCATAGCAAGGCAGCCGAGTGCGATGGTGGCTTCTGGGCACCGCGCTCGATGTGCCGCCGGCCCAGCCCGGCGGTCGCTCGGCGCCGTTTGTTGGTGTTTTTGTGCAGTTGTTGTCGGTGGTGGTTTTGTGGTCGATCCCACAGTGTGACGTCCGCGCGCTTCGGCGCCGGGCGAAACGTCGAGGACGACTCTTAACGGTGGATCACTCGGCTCGCGAGTCGATGAAGGACGCAGCCAAGTGCGAGAAGTAATGTGAATTGCAGAACACATTGAACGTCGACCTTCTGAACGCGAATTGCGGTCTCGGGTCAATCCCGCCGGCCCCTCGACGTGTTCAACTACGTTCGAGGGGCGGGTCCAGGTCGGTCGGTCCGGTCACGAGATCAAGACCGACCGTGGGCCAAGGCGGCGACGGTACGCGCTCGGTCGGCGCCGGCGGCGACGACTTGCGATGCCAGCGGGC
>NC_135254.1:22812812-22817812 GCF_964204865.1 Styela clava
AGCGGTGCGGGGCCGGTCGGAGCGCACCCTTTTCTCGGTGGCTGGCGGGCGAGAGAGTGCTGCGTCGCCGGCATCGGCGTCGAAAGAAGCCGAGCCGAAAAAAGTTAAAGTACAAACGTGCAAGCATACTAACCTAACCCTAGGTAAGGCATGTCAGAGCGAAAGACAGTAATTTCGAATGAGCCAAGAAAGAGCGGTGCGGGGCCGGTCGGAGCGCACCCTTTTCTCGGTGGCTGGCGGGCGAGAGAGTGCTGCGTCGCCGGCATCGGCGTCGAAAGAAGCCGAGCCGAAAAAAGTTAAAGTACAAACGTGCAAGCATACTAACCTAACCCTAGGTAAGGCATGTCAGAGCGAAAGACAGTAAACTCGAATGAGCCAAGAAAGAGCGGTGCGGGGCCGGTCGGAGCGCACCCTTTTCTCGGTGGCTGGCGGGCGAGAGAGTGCTGCGTCGCCGGCATCGGCGTCGAAAGAAGCCGAGCCGAAAAAAGTTAAAGTACAAACGTGCAAGCATACTAACCTAACCCTAGGTAAGGCATGTCAGAGCGAAAGACAGTAATTTCGAATGAGCCAAGAAAGAGCGGTGCGGGGCCGGTCGGAGCGCACCCTTTTCTCGGTGGCTGGCGGGCGAGAGAGTGCTGCGTCGCCGGCATCGGCGTCGAAAGAAGCCGAGCCGAAAAAAGTTAAAGTACAAACGTGCAAGCATACTAACCTAACCCTAGGTAAGGCATGTCAGAGCGAAAGACAGTAATTTCGAATGAGCCAAGAAAGAGCGGTGCGGGGCCGGTCGGAGCGCACCCTTTTCTCGGTGGCTGGCGGGCGAGAGAGTGCTGCGTCGCCGGCATCGCCGTCGAAAGAAGCCGAGCCGAAAAAAGTTAAAGTACAAACGTGCAAGCATACTAACCTAACCCTAGGTAAGGCATGTCAGAGCGAAAGACAGTAAACTCGAATGAGCCAAGAAAGAGCGGTGCGGGGCCGGTCGGAGCGCACCCTTTTCTCGGTGGCTGGCGGGCGAGAGAGTGCTGCGTCGCCGGCATCGGCGTCGAAAGAAGCCGAGCCAAAAAAAGTTAAAGTACAAACGTGCAAGCATACTAACCTAACCCTAGGTAAGGCATGTCAGAGCGAAAGACAGTAAACTCGAATGAGCCAAGAAAGAGCGGTGCGGGGCCGGTCGGAGCGCACCCTTTTCTCGGTGGCTGGCGGGCGAGAGAGTGCTGCGTCGCCGGCATCGGCGTCGAAAGAAGCCGAGCCGAAAAAAGTTAAAGTACAAACGTGCAAGCATACTAACCTAGCCCTAGGTAAGGCATGTCAGAGCGAAAGACAGTAATTTCGAATGAGCCAAGAAAGAGCGGTGCGGGGCCGGTCGGAGCGCACCCTTTTCTCGGTGGCTGGCGGGCGAGAGAGTGCTGCGTCGCCTGCATCGGCGTCGAAAGAAGCCGAGCCGAAAAAAGTTAAAGTACAAACGTGCAAGCATACTAACCTAACCCTAGGTAAGGCATGTCAGAGCGAAAGACAGTAAACTCGAATGAGCCAAGAAAGAGCGGTGCGGGGCCGGTCGGAGCGCACCCTTTTCTCGGTGGCTGGCGGGCGAGAGAGTGCTGCGTCGCCGGCATCGGCGTCGAAAGAAGCCGAGCCGAAAAAAGTTAAAGTACAAACGTGCAAGCATACTAACCTAACCCTAGGTAAGGCATGTCAGAGCGAAAGACAGTAATTTCGAATGAGCCAAGAAAGAGCGGTGCGGGGCCGGTCGGAGCGCACCCTTTTCTCGGTGGCTGGCGGGCGAGAGAGTGCTGCGTCGCCGGCATCGGCGTCGAAAGAAGCCGAGCCAAAAAAAGTTAAAGTACAAACGTGCAAGCATACTAACCTAACCCTAGGTAAGGCATGTCAGAGCGAAAGACAGTAAACTCGAATGAGCCATGAAAGAGCGGTGCGGGGCCGGTCGGAGCGCACCCTTTTCTCGGTGGCTGGCGGGCGAGAGAGTGCTGCGTCGCCGGCATCGGCGTCGAAAGAAGCCGAGCCGAAAAAAGTTAAAGTACAAACGTGCAAGCATACTAACCTAACCCTAGGTAAGGCATGTCAGAGCGAAAGACAGTAATTTCGAATGAGCCAAGAAAGAGCGGTGCGGGGCCGGTCGGAGCGCACCCTTTTCTCGGTGGCTGGCGGGCGAGAGAGTGCTGCGTCGCCGGCATCGGCGTCGAAAGAAGCCGAGCCGAAAAAAGTTAAAGTACAAACGCGATGCTAATGAGCGAGCCGTTGTCTCGACTAATATGTAGGGGGCGTTCGATCGAGCGTCTGGCTTGAGCGCTTGTCGGCCTAGCAGAACGGTCGCATTGTTATGCCCGGGTTTTAGGCACCGCTGCAGGCGGCCGGCAGAGCTCTTGTTTGTGCGAAACTGAATGGATCGAGCCCGAGAGAGGGCGAGCAAAGAAAAAACGCAAATCGCTCCGCCTGGCACTGCCGGCGAGAGCGTGGACGTCGCGGCCAGCGACTGTCGAAGCTGAGTACGGCCGCAGGCGATCGCCTCGGTCTTAAACGAATGCGACGAGCACGCGCCGGGCGGCCCAGCAAGGGCCGAGCGCAGCTGTCGCAGCTATCTGGTTGATCCTGCCAGTAGTGATATGCTTGTCTCAAAGATTAAGCCATGCAGGTGCAAGTACGAGTTCTCGTAAAGCGAAACTGCGAATGGCTCATTAAATCAGTCTTGGTTTATTTGGTCTCGTAAGCGAAGTGGATAACTGTGGTAATTCTAGAGCTAATACATGCATTAAGCGCCGACTTCGGGAGGCGCGCTTTTATCAGATCAAAACCGACCGGGTTCGTCCTGTGACGTTTGATGACTCTGGATAACCACGCGGATCGTACGGTCTCTGCACCGACGACGTATCATTCAAGTGTCTGCCCTATCAACTGTCGAAGGTACGCTACGTGCCTACCTTTGTGATAACGGGTAACGGGGAATCAGGGTTCGATTCCGGAGAGGGAGCCTGAGAAACGGCTACCACATCCAAGGAAGGCAGCAGGCGCGCAAATTACCCATTCCCGACACGGGGAGGTAGTGACGAAAAATAACAATACAGGACTCTAACGAGGCCCTGTAATTGGAATGAGTACATCCTAAAACTCTTAACGAGTATCCATTGGAGGGCAAGTCTGGTGCCAGCAGCCGCGGTAATTCCAGCTCCAACAGTGTATGCTAGAGTTGTTGCGGTTGAAAAGCTCGTAGTTGGATTTTGGGCGAGCGCCGCCGGTCCGTCGCAAGGCGTGTCACTGGTTGCGTTCGCCTCACCTTCGGTTCTCCGTCGGTGCTCTTGACTGAGTGTCGGCGGTGGCCGATAAGTTTACTTTGAAAAAATTAGAGTGTTCAAAGCAGGCTGTTCGCCTGCATAGTGTTGCATGGAATAATGGAATAGGACCTCGGTTCTATTTTGTTGGTTTTCGGAGCACGAGGTAATGATTAAGAGGGACAGACGGGGGCGTCCGTACTCTGCCGTTAGAGGTGAAATTCTTGGATCGGCGGAAGACGAACTACTGCGAAAGCATTCGCCAAGAATGTTTTCTTTAATCAAGAGCGAAAGTCAGAGGTTCGAAGACGATCAGATACCGTCCTAGTTCTGACTATAAACAATGCCAACTAGCGATCGGGAGGCGTTACCATGACGACCTTTCCGGCAGCTTCCGGGAAACCAAAGTCTTTGGGTTCCGGAGGAAGTATGGTTGCAAAGCTGAAACTTAAAGGAATTGACGGAAGGGCACCACCAGGAGTGGAGCCTGCGGCTTAATTTGACTCAACACGGGGAAACTCACCCGGCCCGGACACAGGTAGGATTGACAGATTGAGAGCTCTTTCTTGATTCTGTGGGTGGTGGTGCATGGCCGTTCTTAGTTGGTGGAGCGATTTGTCTGGTTAATTCCGATAACGAACGAGACTCTGGCATGCTAAATAGTTACGCGACCTTCTCGGTCGGCGTCTAACTTCTTAGAGGGACTAGTGGCGTTTAGCCACACGAGATTGAGCAATAACAGGTCTGTGATGCCCTTAGATGTCCGGGGCCGCACGCGCGCTACACTGAGTGAAGCAGCGAGTGTCTAACCTAGGCCGAAAGGTCCGGGTAACCCGTTGAACCTCATTCGTGATTGGGATAGGGACTTGCAATTGTTTCCCTTGAACGAGGAATTCCCAGTAAGCGCAAGTCATCAACTTGCGTTGATTACGTCCCTGCCCTTTGTACACACCGCCCGTCGCTACTACCGATTGAATGGTTTAGTGAGGTCCTTGGATCGGCCCCGTCGCGGCTGGCAACGGCCGCGTCGGCGTGTCGAGAAGACGATCAAACTTGATCATTTAGAGGAAGTAAAAGTCGTAACAAGGTTTCCGTAGGTGAACCTGCGGAAGGATCATTACCGAAAGTGGTGGTAGGCCCCGGCCGACCGCGCACTTAATTGTCTTTGGGTGCCGCCGAGAGGGCGGCCGTCAATCGGGGTTCCGCCCCGTGCGACACGCGTAACACGTTGGCATAGCAAGGCAGCCGAGTGCGATGGTGGCTTCTGGGCACCGCGCTCGATGTGCCGCCGGCCCAGCCCGGCGGTCGCTCGGCGCCGTTTGTTGGTGTTTTTGTGCAGTTGTTGTCGGTGGTGGTTTTGGGGTCGATCCCACAGTGTGACGTCCGCGCGCTTCGGCGCCGGGCGAAACGTCGAGGACGACTCTTAACGGTGGATCACTCGGCTCGCGAGTCGATGAAGGACGCAGCCAAGTGCGAGAAGTAATGTGAATTGCAGAACACATTGAACGTCGACCTTCTGAACGCGAATTGCGGTCTCGGGTCAATCCCGGGACCGCGTCTGCCTCAGGGTCGCGTTCGTCCTCACCCGAGGGCCGTCGCCTGGCCTCTGCGAAGACGGCCGGGCGTCGCCCCAAGTTGAAGCGGTCGCCGAGCTTTCTCGGCGCGACCGCGTGTCCCGTACACCGCCGGCCCCTCGACGTGTTCAACTACGTTCGAGGGGCG
>NC_135254.1:22822812-22825312 GCF_964204865.1 Styela clava
AACGTGCAAGCATACTAACCTAACCCTAGGTAAGGCATGTCAGAGCGAAAGACAGTAATTTCGAATGAGCCAAGAAAGAGCGGTGCGGGGCCGGTCGGAGCGCACCCTTTTCTCGGTGGCTGGCGGGCGAGAGAGTGCTGCGTCGCCGGCATCGGCGTCGAAAGAAGCCGAGCCGAAAAAAGTTAAAGTACAAACGTGCAAGCATACTAACCTAACCCTAGGTAAGGCATGTCAGAGCGAAAGACAGTAATTTCGAATGAGCCAAGAAAGAGCGGTGCGGGGCCGGTCGGAGCGCACCCTTTTCTCGGTGGCTGGCGGGCGAGAGAGTGCTGCGTCGCCGGCATCGGCGTCGAAAGAAGCCGAGCCGAAAAAAGTTAAAGTACAAACGTGCAAGCATACTAACCTAACCCTAGGTAAGGCATGTCAGAGCGAAAGACAGTAAACTCGAATGAGCCAAGAAAGAGCGGTGCGGGGCCGGTCGGAGCGCACCCTTTTCTCGGTGGCTGGCGGGCGAGAGAGTGCTGCGTCGCCGGCATCGGCGTCGAAAGAAGCCGAGCCGAAAAAAGTTTTAAAGTACAAACGTGCAAGCATACTAACCTAACCCTAGGTAAGGCATGTCAGAGCGAAAGACAGTAATTTCGAATGAGCCAAGAAAGAGCGGTGCGGGGCCGGTCGGAGCGCACCCTTTTCTCGGTGGCTGGCGGGCGAGAGAGTGCTGCGTCGCCGGCATCGGCGTCGAAAGAAGCCGAGCCGAAAAAAGTTAAAGTACAAACGTGCAAGCATACTAACCTAACCCTAGGTAAGGCATGTCAGAGCGAAAGACAGTAATTTCGAATGAGCCAAGAAAGAGCGATGCGGGGCCGGTCGGAGCGCACCCTTTTCTCGGTGGCTGGCGGGCGAGAGAGTGCTGCGTCGCCGGCATCGGCGTCGAAAGAAGCCGAGCCGAAAAAAGTTAAAGTACAAACGTGCAAGCATACTAACCTAACCCTAGGTAAGGCATGTCAGAGCGAAAGACAGTAAACTCGAATGAGCCAAGAAAGAGCGGTGCGGGGCCGGTCGGAGCGCACCCTTTTTTCGGTGGCTGGCGGGCGAGAGAGTGCTGCGTCGCCGGCATCGGCGTCGAAAGAAGCCGAGCCAAAAAAAGTTAAAGTACAAACGTGCAAGCATACTAACCTAACCCTAGGTAAGGCATGTCAGAGCGAAAGACAGTAAACTCGAATGAGCCAAGAAAGAGCGGTGCGGGGCCGGTCGGAGCGCACCCTTTTCTCGGTGGCTGGCGGGCGAGAGAGTGCTGCGTCGCCGGCATCGGCGTCGAAAGAAGCCGAGCCGAAAAAAGTTAAAGTACAAACGTGCAAGCATACTAACCTAGCCCTAGGTAAGGCATGTCAGAGCGAAAGACAGTAATTTCGAATGAGCCAAGAAAGAGCGGTGCGGGGCCGGTCGGAGCGCACCCTTTTCTCGGTGGCTGGCGGGCGAGAGAGTGCTGCGTCGCCGGCATCGGCGTCGAAAGAAGCCGAGCCGAAAAAAGTTAAAGTACAAACGTGCAAGCATACTAACCTAACCCTAGGTAAGGCATGTCAGAGCGAAAGACAGTAAACTCGAATGAGCCAAGAAAGAGCGGTGCGGGGCCGGTCGGAGCGCACCCTTTTCTCGGTGGCTGGCGGGCGAGAGAGTGCTGCGTCGCCGGCATCGGCGTCGAAAGAAGCCGAGCCGAAAAAGTTAAAGTACAAACGTGCAAGCATACTAACCTAACCCTAGGTAAGGCATGTCAGAGCGAAAGACAGTAATTTCGAATGAGCCAAGAAAGAGCGGTGCGGGGCCGGTCGGAGCGCACCCTTTTCTCGGTGGCTGGCGGGCGAGAGAGTGCTGCGTCGCCGGCATCGGCGTCGAAAGAAGCCGAGCCAAAAAAAGTTAAAGTACAAACGTGCAAGCATACTAACCTAACCCTAGGTAAGGCATGTCAGAGCGAAAGACAGTAAACTCGAATGAGCCATGAAAGAGCGGTGCGGGGCCGGTCGGAGCGCACCCTTTTCTCGGTGGCTGGCGGGCGAGAGAGTGCTGCGTCGCCGGCATCGGCGTCGAAAGAAGCCGAGCCGAAAAAAGTTAAAGTACAAACGTGCAAGCATACTAACCTAACCCTAGGTAAGGCATGTCAGAGCGAAAGACAGTAATTTCGAATGAGCCAAGAAAGAGCGGTGCGGGGCCGGTCGGAGCGCACCCTTTTCTCGGTGGCTGGCGGGCGAGAGAGTGCTGCGTCGCCGGCATCGGCGTCGAAAGAAGCCGAGCCGAAAAAAGTTAAAGTACAAACGCGATGCTAATGAGCGAGCCGTTGTCTCGACTAATATGTAGGGGGCGTTCGATCGAGCGTCTGGCTTGAGCGCTTGTCGGCCTAGCAGAACGGTCGCATTGTTATGCCCGGGTTTTAGGCACCGCTGCAGGCGGCCGGCAGAGCTCTTGTTTGTGCGAAACTGAATGGATCGAGCCCGAGAGAGGGCGAGCA
>NC_135254.1:22832812-22835312 GCF_964204865.1 Styela clava
AGCGGTGCGGGGCCGGTCGGAGCGCACCCTTTTCTCGGTGGCTGGCGGGCGAGAGAGTGCTGCGTCGCCGGCATCGGCGTCGAAAGAAGCCGAGCCGAAAAAAGTTAAAGTACAAACGTGCAAGCATACTAACCTAACCCTAGGTAAGGCATGTCAGAGCGAAAGACAGTAATTTCGAATGAGCCAAGAAAGAGCGGTGCGGGGCCGGTCGGAGCGCACCCTTTTCTCGGTGGCTGGCGGGCGAGAGAGTGCTGCGTCGCCGGCATCGGCGTCGAAAGAAGCCGAGCCGAAAAAAGTTAAAGTACAAACGTGCAAGCATACTAACCTAACCCTAGGTAAGGCATGTTAGAGCGAAAGACAGTAAACTCGAATGAGCCAAGAAAGAGCGGTGCGGGGCCGGTCGGAGCGCACCCTTTTCTCGGTGGCTGGCGGGCGAGAGAGTGCTGCGTCGCCGGCATCGGCGTCGAAAGAAGCCGAGCCAAAAAAAGTTAAAGTACAAACGTGCAAGCATACTAACCTAACCCTAGGTAAGGCATGTCAGAGCGAAAGACAGTAAACTCGAATGAGCCAAGAAAGAGCGGTGCGGGGCCGGTCGGAGCGCACCCTTTTCTCGGTGGCTGGCGGGCGAGAGAGTGCTGCGTCGCCGGCATCGGCGTCGAAAGAAGCCGAGCCGAAAAAAGTTAAAGTACAAACGTGCAAGCATACTAACCTAGCCCTAGGTAAGGCATGTCAGAGCGAAAGACAGTAATTTCGAATGAGCCAAGAAAGATCGGTGCGGGGCCGGTCGGAGCGCACCCTTTTCTCGGTGGCTGGCGGGCGAGAGAGTGCTGCGTCGCCGGCATCGGCGTCGAAAGAAGCCGAGCCGAAAAAAGTTAAAGTACAAACGTGCAAGCATACTAACCTAACCCTAGGTAAGGCATGTCAGAGCGAAAGACAGTAAACTCGAATGAGCCAAGAAAGAGCGGTGCGGGGCCGGTCGGAGCGCACCCTTTTCTCGGTGGCTGGCGGGCGAGAGAGTGCTGCGTCGCCGGCATCGGCGTCGAAAGAAGCCGAGCCGAAAAAAGTTAAAGTACAAACGTGCAAGCATACTAACCTAACCCTAGGTAAGGCATGTCAGAGCGAAAGACAGTAATTTCGAATGAGCCAAGAAAGAGCGGTGCGGGGCCGGTCGGAGCGCACCCTTTTCTCGGTGGCTGGCGGGCGAGAGAGTGCTGCGTCGCCGGCATCGGCGTCGAAAGAAGCCGAGCCAAAAAAAGTTAAAGTACAAACGTGCAAGCATACTAACCTAACCCTAGGTAAGGCATGTCAGAGCGAAAGACAGTAAACTCGAATGAGCCATGAAAGAGCGGTGCGGGGCCGGTCGGAGCGCACCCTTTTCTCGGTGGCTGGCGGGCGAGAGAGTGCTGCGTCGCCGGCATCGGCGTCGAAAGAAGCCGAGCCGAAAAAAGTTAAAGTACAAACGTGCAAGCATACTAACCTAACCCTAGGTAAGGCATGTCAGAGCGAAAGACAGTAATTTCGAATGAGCCAAGAAAGAGCGGTGCGGGGCCGGTCGGAGCGCACCCTTTTCTCGGTGGCTGGCGGGCGAGAGAGTGCTGCGTCGCCGGCATCGGCGTCGAAAGAAGCCGAGCCGAAAAAAGTTAAAGTACAAACGCGATGCTAATGAGCGAGCCGTTGTCTCGACTAATATGTAGGGGGCGTTCGATCGAGCGTCTGGCTTGAGCGCTTGTCGGCCTAGCAGAACGGTCGCATTGTTATGCCCGGGTTTTAGGCACCGCTGCAGGCGGCCGGCAGAGCTCTTGTTTGTGCGAAACTGAATGGATCGAGCCCGAGAGAGGGCGAGCAAAGAAAAAACGCAAATCGCTCCGCCTGGCACTGCCGGCGAGAGCGTGGACGTCGCGGCCAGCGACTGTCGAAGCTGAGTACGGCCGCAGGCGATCGCCTCGGTCTTAAACGAATGCGACGAGCACGCGCCGGGCGGCCCAGCAAGGGCCGAGCGCAGCTGTCGCAGCTATCTGGTTGATCCTGCCAGTAGTGATATGCTTGTCTCAAAGATTAAGCCATGCAGGTGCAAGTACGAGTTCTCGTAAAGCGAAACTGCGAATGGCTCATTAAATCAGTCTTGGTTTATTTGGTCTCGTAAGCGAAGTGGATAACTGTGGTAATTCTAGAGCTAATACATGCATTAAGCGCCGACTTCGGGAGGCGCGCTTTTATCAGATCAAAACCGACCGGGTTCGTCCTGTGACGTTTGATGACTCTGGATAACCACGCGGATCGTACGGTCTCTGCACCGACGACGTATCATTCAAGTGTCTGCCCTATCAACTGTCGAAGGTACGCTACGTGCCTACCTTTGTGATAACGTCAACGGGGAATCAGGGTGCGATTCCGGAGAGGGAGCCTGAGAAACGGCTACCACATCCAAGGAAGGCAGCAGGCGCGCAAATTACCCATTCCCGACACGGGGAGGTAGTGACGAAAAATAACAATACAGGAC
>NC_135254.1:22845312-22847812 GCF_964204865.1 Styela clava
CACCCTTTTCTCGGTGGCTGGCGGGCGAGAGAGTGCTGCGTCGCCGGCATCGGCGTCGAAAGAAGCCGAGCCGAAAAAAGTTAAAGTACAAACGTGCAAGCATACTAACCTAACCCTAGGTAAGGCATGTCAGAGCGAAAGACAGTAAACTCGAATGAGCCAAGAAAGAGCGGTGCGGGGCCGGTCGGAGCGCACCCTTTTCTCGGTGGCTGGCGGGCGAGAGAGTGCTGCGTCGCCGGCATCGGCGTCGAAAGAAGCCGAGCCGAAAAAAGTTAAAGTACAAACGTGCAAGCATACTAACCTAACCCTAGGTAAGGCATGTCAGAGCGAAAGACAGTAATTTCGAATGAGCCAAGAAAGAGCGGTGCGGGGCCGGTCGGAGCGCACCCTTTTCTCGGTGGCTGGCGGGCGAGAGAGTGCTGCGTCGCCGGCATCGGCGTCGAAAGAAGCCGAGCCGAAAAAAGTTAAAGTACAAACGTGCAAGCATACTAACCTAACCCTAGGTAAGGCATGTCAGAGCGAAAGACAGTAATTTCGAATGAGCCAAGAAAGAGCGGTGCGGGGCCGGTCGGAGCGCACCCTTTTCTCGGTGGCTGGCGGGCGAGAGAGTGCTGCGTCGCCGGCATCGGCGTCGAAAGAAGCCGAGCCGAAAAAAGTTAAAGTACAAACGTGCAAGCATACTAACCTAACCCTAGGTAAGGCATGTCAGAGCGAAAGACAGTAAACTCGAATGAGCCAAGAAAGAGCGGTGCGGGGCCGGTCGGAGCGCACCCTTTTCTCGGTGGCTGGCGGGCGAGAGAGTGCTGCGTCGCCGGCATCGGCGTCGAAAGAAGCCGAGCCGAAAAAAGTTAAAGTACAAACGTGCAAGCATACTAACCTAACCCTAGGTAAGGCATGTCAGAGCGAAAGACAGTAAACTCGAATGAGCCAAGAAAGAGCGGTGCGGGGCCGGTCGGAGCGCACCCTTTTCTCGGTGGCTGGCGGGCGAGAGAGTGCTGCGTCGCCGGCATCGGCGTCGAAAGAAGCCGAGCCGAAAAAAGTTAAAGTACAAACGTGCAAGCATACTAACCTAGCCCTAGGTAAGGCATGTCAGAGCGAAAGACAGTAATTTCGAATGAGCCAAGAAAGAGCGGTGCGGGGCCGGTCGGAGCGCACCCTTTTCTCGGTGGCTGGCGGGCGAGAGAGTGCTGCGTCGCCGGCATCGGCGTCGAAAGAAGCCGAGCCGAAAAAAGTTAAAGTACAAACGTGCAAGCATACTAACCTAGCCCTAGGTAAGGCATGTCAGAGCGAAAGACAGTAATTTCGAATGAGCCAAGAAAGAGCGGTGCGGGGCCGGTCGGAGCGCACCCTTTTCTCGGTGGCTGGCGGGCGAGAGAGTGCTGCGTCGCCGGCATCGGCGTCGAAAGAAGCCGAGCCGAAAAAAGTTAAAGTACAAACGTGCAAGCATACTAACCTAACCCTAGGTAAGGCATGTCAGAGCGAAAGACAGTAAACTCGAATGAGCCAAGAAAGAGCGGTGCGGGGCCGGTCGGAGCGCACCCTTTTCTCGGTGGCTGGCGGGCGAGAGAGTGCTGCGTCGCCGGCATCGGCGTCGAAAGAAGCCGAGCCGAAAAAAGTTAAAGTACAAACGTGCAAGCATACTAACCTAACCCTAGGTAAGGCATGTCAGAGCGAAAGACAGTAATTTCGAATGAGCCAAGAAAGAGCGGTGCGGGGCCGGTCGGAGCGCACCCTTTTCTCGGTGGCTGGCGGGCGAGAGAGTGCTGCGTCGCCGGCATCGGCGTCGAAAGAAGCCGAGCCAAAAAAAGTTAAAGTACAAACGTGCAAGCATACTAACCTAACCCTAGGTAAGGCATGTCAGAGCGAAAGACAGTAAACTCGAATGAGCCATGAAAGAGCGGTGCGGGGCCGGTCGGAGCGCACCCTTTTCTCGGTGGCTGGCGGGCGAGAGAGTGCTGCGTCGCCGGCATCGGCGTCGAAAGAAGCCGAGCCGAAAAAAGTTAAAGTACAAACGTGCAAGCATACTAACCTAACCCTAGGTAAGGCATGTCAGAGCGAAAGACAGTAATTTCGAATGAGCCAAGAAAGAGCGGTGCGGGGCCGGTCGGAGCGCACCCTTTTCTCGGTGGCTGGCGGGCGAGAGAGTGCTGCGTCGCCGGCATCGGCGTCGAAAGAAGCCGAGCCGAAAAAAGTTAAAGTACAAACGCGATGCTAGTGAGCGAGCCGTTGTCTCGACTAATATGTAGGGGGCGTTCGATCGAGCGTCTGGCTTGAGCGCTTGTCGGCCTAGCAGAACGGTCGCATTGTTATGCCCGGGTTTTAGGCACCGCTGCAGGCGGCCGGCAGAGCTCTTGTTTGTGCGAAACTGAATGGATCGAGCCCGAGAGAGGGCGAGCAAAGAAAAAACGCAAATCGCTCCGCCTGGCACTGCCGGCGAGAGCGTGGACGTCGCGGCCAGCGACTGTCGAAGCTGAGTACGGCCGCAGGCGATCGCCTCGGT